>NC_060273.1:16530933-16795718 GCF_021613505.1 Equus quagga | reverse complement strand
CTGAATAGAGAGGACACCTAGCAAAGCACTTTCTTGTCTTTGTTCGCTTTTTTTTTTTTTTTTTTTTTTTGGAGGAAGATTAGCCCTGAGCTAACTGCTGCCAATCCTCCTCTTTTCACTGAATAAGACTGGCTCTGAGCTAACATCCATGCCCATCTTCCTCTACTTTATATGTGGGACACCTACCACAGCATGGTGTGCCAAGCAGTGCCATGTCCACACCAGGGATCCGAACCAGTGAATCCTGGGCTGCCGAAGCAGAACATGCACACTTAACCGCTGTGCCACCGGGCTGACCCCTAAAACTGGCTTTTTTGAAGCCATTCATATGATTACTGGCTTTAGAAAAGACTGCAGAGCAAGTTGGGATCTTGAGGATATGCCTTTGTAAAGTGAGCTTAGTTCTGATTTAAAACAAGTCTTAATTTAAGATTTGAAACAAATCTTAATAGGATTTTGGATTTGAGTACATTGCATTTCACTTGGTATTCTACTTGATTTGAATGCAGTAAATAATCATCTCAAGAGATCTTTATTTGAATTCTATGCAGTAAAATAGCTGTTCTCCATTTCTAGTCCATCAGTAAGTGAAGATAAACTCCATTAGCTGTTGCTCACTGCTTTTCCCCCCATACTTCCCTTCCATATGCCTATAACTGACTTGACAGTATCACTCTTAGCTGTGTTGGTTTGATTTTTCAACAGCTGGTGCCAGCTTTTTCACCAAAACCAACTGAACAACGTGGTGGTTTTTGTACTGCAGGGAATGAGTCAGCTACACTTTTACAAGTTCTATTTGGAGTTTGGATTTCTCCGAAAGGCATTCAGACACGTAAGTTAAGAAAACTTTGTATGAGGGCCTGAGTCAGGTCCTCCCACCCAGAGACTAGTGCACATGTCTCAAACCGTGCTCCTTGACAACCAGATTGAACAAGCAATAAGGGTTGTAGAAAGCAGAAAAGGCTAAGATTCAGAGACCTCATGTTGAGGTTAGATTTGTCTCTCATTTTCTTTGGTAATCTAGTCAAAGCGCTTGGTCCCAGATTGTGGTCTGTAGTTCACAGGTTGATATTTTATTTGGGCCATGGTGTTTTCAAAGATTGTAAAATTTGCATAAAGTCTGTTTTTCTGCCTCTCTTGACAACATCACAAGATTGAGCACCCTTAGAACAGTGTCTGGAGCCTAATAGCAGCTGTCCTTTTTAGAAGAGGCGTATGCTCTCCATTTTCCCATTGTCTCCTCCATTCCTTATTGAACTGTTTCATCCATTTACCCCTAAGGATATTTGAGTTGGTGACTCCTAATTTAATCTCCCTATGTCTCTAGTTTTCGTTTTTGCTTTCATTTATTGAACACTAGCTGCATGCATCATCTTTAATTCTAACTATAGTCCTATAAGAGATAGATACTTTTTTTATTCCCATTTTATACATAAGGAAACTGAGTAACTTTGCATAAGTTACAGCTACTAAGTGGTGGAGCTAGAACTTAAGCCCAGGTGAGCCTGAGGCTGGAGCTCTCAGTCTCTTTGCCGTGTCATCTGTTTGCTGTTTACTGAGGTAGTAGATATGGAAGTGCTTTGAAAAATGCAAGGGACTTTCCTTTTCTAAGTTATACATTTCTGTAATGTTGGGTTTGTTTTTTTTTTACAATGTGTAGTCAGAGAAGCAAAATTTGTGGAGTGGGATAAATGTGGCTTCACTCTCCTATTCACCTTTACACATTAAGGAAACAGTCCTCATTTTAGAATGCAAACAGTTAAGGTCCACAACTTTCATAGCACTGAACTGACCATTAAAGTCCAGATCTTTGACAGTATTTTAACTGCTTCTAAGCATTTGTAAAAACCTGTTACATCTTTTCAGAAATTCCGCTTGCCTCCTCCATCATCTGACTTTCTAGCTGATATCATTGGGCTGCAAAAGAAACAAACCACTGGGGATCCCTCCAAGATGATGCAAGGTATGGCTGTGACCCTGCTTTCTAAATGATTTGCTCATTCTAAAGGTGTTATGGATACGCTTGTAAGTAGGTTTATCAGTCAAGTTTACTCCTGCAAGCAACAAAACTCAATTCTAACTAAGTTAAGCAGAAAAACAGTTTTTTTTGTTTTAAAGAAAAAATAGGTAAGTACCCAGGAGATTAAATAGCAGAAACCATAGCCAAGGTTTATGCCTCAGAAACCATCTGGTTAGATTAGAGAGCTCAGGCTGCCCAGAGATATCATTGACATTGGACTCCTACGAATTACTGTGAATAATTTTTAAACTGTCACTGGGTCTTTGTACTCAAAAGTATACAAATGGGAAGGAAGATCTTGCCTTTGATTAAGGTAAGGGACACCCACTAGTACTACTCATAGTAGGGAATAAGCCCTGAGATTTAGATGCTGGCCAGCTAAAAGACAACTATCCAGGATAGCAGTGTTTTTCAAACTGTAGGTTGTGTCCCAATAGCAAGTAATAGTTAACCTTCTATTTTTGGTGGGGAAGGACGTGAATGAGAGTAGAAAAGACCTTGTCAGAGTTCATTGCACAGAGAAAGGTAAATATCGTTCAGTGATGCTCTTCTTGTGTTCAGAAATAATTAAATAATTGAAGAGTTGCACTGAGGAGTTGTGAAAAAAGTGGTGAGGAGTAACCAGTGATTCCTTCCCATCTCCTTCAGGCCTGACCTTTCCATTGTTCCCCTCTCCTTCCAACAGATGCCTGTATCTGACCTGCAGCTGTGTTTCATTTGACCTGCACTATATTGTAAACATCTTTGAGTAAATCACAGAATAGTTGTTGTGAGATTCAAAGTTCGTGTAAGGACATCGAGTTATAAAAGAAAACATATGGTCAGGAAAAAGAAATTTGATATGGCTGAAGAGGAGTATAGATTGTTGGGGATGATTGTGGCAGGTGGTGGAGAATAAGACAAGGTAGTAGTGAGAGATGAGGCTGAGAGGTACGTTACAGCTCTGTCCTGCAGGCTGTAAATGCCATGCTAAGGACTTTGGATTTTATTCTGTAGGCATTGAGGAGCCAGAGGGTTATGGCTAGTTCTCTGTCCTCTTAAGGATTTTGCTTTGTTTTCCCATCCTAAATACCCAAGTCCCCCAGGCATAGTCCATAGCACTTTGATCTTCAACTCAGTCTTTCCTTTGGAATATTCATCTATTCTTCCCAATTTTACATATCACTCTTTTATGGATAACTCCTATATCTTTGTCTCTAGATCTGATATCCCAGATTCCAGGCCTGCATTTTCAGTTGCCTGCTGGATGTTATTACTTGGATATTCCACTGTTTCCTCAATCATAACAGCTAAAAGTATTTTTCCGTCCCTAAATAACAGGCTCCCATCTTCAAATTCCCCTTGCTATGGTACCATTTTTCTGTAATACACCAATTTTGAATTTTGGCTCCCCATACCCAGTGTGCATGGTTCATTCCCTTTGCTCCTATGAATCTCTATTCAGATGTCACTTTGTTAGAGACCTTCCCTGATCATAAAATATATGACAGTAACCCTTTTCTTGCTCCAGCACTCCATCTCTTCTTTTCTCTACTTTACTTTTTTTCCATAGTCCTTTTATCCTCGCCTGATATATTATATATTTGTTTGTTTATTGTCCATCTTCCCAACTAGGATTTAAGTTCCATGGAGAATTTTGTTGATTTTGTTCACTGGGGAGTGTGTTGTGGCTAGGACAATGCCAGGCGTATAATAAGTACTCAGTAAATAATTTGTTCATTGAATTGAATTATTCTGTCACTGCTGTACCAGTTTTTCTTGTGTAATGTTTCTTTCATGTTTTCTCCTTTCCTCCATCCCTTCTACCACCTTAATCCAGACTCTAATCTTTTTTTTTTTTTTTTTTGCCAGAATTACTGCAAAACCTTCTCATTTCTCTCTCTACTCCATTTTCTTCATATCTTTCAGGTTGATCTTTCTTAAAATACTGTTTGGTTATGCCATTTCCCTTCTCAGAAACTTTCTGTTGCTCCCCATTATGTGTTGAAGGATGGACTAAAGTCCAAACTCTTGAGCCTGGCATTCACAGTGGTCTGCAACTCACTTTTATCCTCCTCTCTCAACCTTGTTTCCTACACTGCTGTCCTACATAGACCTTTTTTTCTGCACGACTGGTCTAGTCACTGCCATACCAAGTTTGCTTTGTACATTTCTGACTTACCTGGAATGCCCTCTTTTCTACTTATGATACTGTGGCTCTTTTGGTTGCAAGGACCAGATACTCATTCAGACCAGTTTGTGAGAGGGATATTATTTGAAGGATGCACGTGGACTAGAAAGCCATCAGGAATCTAAATGCTTCTAATGAAGAGCTATTCTCCTTCGCTTTCGTGGCATCTTCTCTGTTTTCTGTTCTCTTCTAACTCATCAATTCTCTGTATTTCCTAGTTCAATTCTGGAAACAAACAGTCTGATCAGTTTAGCTAATTACGTCGTCCCTTTCTAGCGTATCTTGACAAGAAATATCAAGTCACTGGTCAGGTGAGTCTTTCTTAATCCAGGCCCCAACTCATAATCCAATCAGTGACTACCCCTATTAAAAGAACAGGCTGGTGCTTGAGTAAGTGGCTAGGGGTCGAATAGATTTAGCTAGACTGGGCTATTAGGAGTGCAGGCACTGTAATGGATAGGCCTAATACACCAGCTATCTTAATTCTGCCTTTGTTCAAGACTCAGCTAATCTTTTCTCTCTTGAACCTTCTCTGACCACCCCACCAGTGTATTCTTCTTCCTTTCCCTTTTATAGCTTTTATTATTATGACCCATTTGGGACTTATTTTCTCTTTGTGTTCCTATAACTGTGTTAGAGTGCAAGCTCCTTAAAAGTTGGGGTTGGGTCTTATATATCTTTTGATCTTCACTGTGCTTACCCTACACAACATGAAAAGACGTGTCTTCTGAGGTCTCTTAAACACACATTCTAATGTATATTTGGTTGTCCTCCTTGTTTCAGGGTCTTTACCTTCTGCCAGTTCAGAAGTCACCATCAACCTGCAGAATGACCCCATCATTCAAAAGTATGGCTCTAAGAAAGTGGGCTTGACCAGATGCCTTCTCACAAAGGAGGAAATGAAAACATTTCACTTTCCATTACAAGGTTGGTCTTGATTTAATCTGATGTTGGTAACAATGTAAGAATATCTGGAAGTTTATTTAAAAATATTACTGTTAAAAAAAAAATTACTGTTGAAAGTTCATTTTTTTGGCTGCTTTCCAAGTGACTTATTCCATCTTCTGTTCATCAGGAAATATTTTAATTGCAGTATTTCCTCAAGTGTGGGATGTGTACCATGATAGGTAAAGTGATGATTTTAGGTAGAACATGAACATGACCGTAAATGGCATTGAAATATTTAGTGAGAAAGTTATTCCCTTTTCAGTTTTCTTTCATTCCTTCTTAATATATTAAAAAGAAGTCAATATGTCTAACATTTCAGCATTTCTCCAATACTTCTGATCCTCCTCCCACCCCACCTTCGTTTTCTTTAAGGAACAGAACAGGTCTGGGCTCAGAGACTTGGTCAGTTGTGTAACATAAACTTAATAAAAATGCTTTGATTTCATTTTATTTTGTTTATTACCTCTTAATCACAGCAGTGTTGTTAAATTGCCTTT
Source organism: Equus quagga (assembly GCF_021613505.1). Taxonomy (NCBI): domain Eukaryota; kingdom Metazoa; phylum Chordata; class Mammalia; order Perissodactyla; family Equidae; genus Equus; species Equus quagga. Next base: position 16,790,083 of record NC_060273.1, on the reverse strand, counting down.
TTTTTTAAAAAAAAAAAACTCTATTGAGATATAATTAACCTACCATGTAGTTCACCCATTTTAAAGTATACAATTCAGTAGTTTTTATGTTTGCAGTTTTACAACCATCACCACAGTCAATTTTAGGACACCTTTATCACCCCAAAAGAAAACCCGTACTATCGTTTACCCCCAACACCCTTAGCCCTAGGCAACCACTAATCTACTTTCTGTCTATAGATTTATCTCTTGTGGATATTTCATATAAATGGAATCATACAATATGTGGTCTTTTGTAGCTGGTTTCTTTCACTTAGCATAAAGTTTCCAAGGTTCATCCATGTTGCAGCATGGATCAGCACTTCATTTATTTTCATTCTAATGATATTCCACATATGGGTATACAACATTTTATTTATCCATTCATCAGTTAGTGGACATTTGAGTTGTTTCCACTTTTTGGCTGTTATGAATAATGCTGCTGTAAACATTCAGGTACAAGTTTTTGTGTGGACATGTTTTCATTTTTGGGGGGTATATACCTAGGAGTGGAATTGCTGGGTTATGTGTAACTCTTTGTTTAACTTTGTGAGGAACTGCCAGACTGTTTTTCAAAGCAGCCGTACCATTTTACATTCCCTTCAGCAGTGTATAAGGGTTCTAGTTTCTGTATATCCTCACCAGCACTTGTGATTCTCTGTCTTTTTGATTATACTCATCCTAGTGGGTGTAAAGTAGTATCTCATTCTGATTTTGATTTGCATTTCTCTGATGGCTAATGATGTTGAGCATCTTTTCATATGCTTATTGGCCATTTGTATATCTTTTCAGATCCTTTGTCCCGTTTTTTAATTGAGCTGTCTTTTTCATTATTGCGTTATTGGATATATAAATTTCCTTTTAAAATAGATTTACTTAAGTGGAAAAACTTATCTGTAAAATGGAGTTAATAGTTCATATATCATAGGGTTGCCCTGAGGATTAGATGAGTTAATGTACAAAAGGTGCTTAGTATGGTCCCTGGCACATAGTGCTTAAAAAAAGGTTTTTTTTTTGTTATTATTGCCACTAATAATGTAGATAGGGGGAACAGCCAGTATAATGTCTCCCAGATTTAAGGATGCCTCTCTTTTCATTTCTAGACCATATTTTGATTCAGTTGTAAACAGTTGGAAATTTCAGGGCACTGTGACATAGAAACTGGTCAGAGCTTTTCATACTCCCCTTTGTTTCTTTTAAACAACATCTACGTATTTACCTTTACTGTTTCAGCCTCCGTCTGACAGTGGGAATCTTCAACGATTCAAACACTTTTGGGCCTCTGAGCTGAATGTGCCTGGTTATTACTTAGGGTACACAACTGAGAGGGAACCCTAAGCCTATAGCTGAGCCTCTGTAGGGATTTTTTCAGGCTATGATTTCAGAAAATGCAGGCATGTTTCTGAGCAGAGATCTGAAAGAAATCTCAAGGGTAGAGTTGGGTGCATGGGTGCACATGATGAATGTTATTTAAACTTTGCCTATAGTGAGATCCTTTGAGATCTCTACTAAGGTGAATCTCATTCCTACTTTCTCTTGCTTTATTTAGGAAAGAAAGATGCCATATACAGTCATCTGCATACTTTATTCATCATCTCTTAGTGCCTACATGGAAAAGGTCCGATGACTTTGGATTTAGCCACAATTTAGCTATAATCTCTTTTCTCGTAAGGAGGACAAATTGTTACTTGGTAACTGCCAGGAAGTCCAGGCCTTAGGATCTCCTATAACAGCAGCCTACATTATTTTCCCAGAATATAAAAATAAGTGGATGGAGATTAGAACCATCTCTGGTTCTAAGGGCAAATATTTTGTTCCTTTTCCTCCTAGATTTTCCTGACTGTGAGAACTTCGTACCTACCAAATGTAATGGTTCTATAACAGAAAGCAGTCCTCTCTTTGGACTTGACTGTGAAATGGTAAGTACTACTTTTGATTTTTTCACCTGGAGTGTTGCAAACTAGGGTCTAATAGAAGATGGTTTCTTGAGTCTAGTGCATCGAGGAACCAGTACATTCAGTTCCAATATTTAAGTAACTGAAAGTAGACCCTCTTACGTTTTAGAAAACTTGCATCTATGCTTTAGGATGAAGAATAAATATCACGTAAGTTTTCTAATTAGTTGCTATGTTTAATCAACTTTTTGTACGATTCTAGAAGTATTTCTGTTTTGTCTTTTTTTTTTTTTTTTTTTTTTTGCTGGAGAAGATTAGCCCTGAGCTAACATCTGTTGCCAATCTTCCTTTTTTTGCTTGAGGAAGATTAGCCCTGAGCTAACACCTGTGCCAGTCTTCCTCCACTTTTTTTATATGTGGGTTGCCACCACAGCATGGCTGATGAGTAGTGTAGGTCTGTGCCCGGGATCCGAACCTGTGAACCCCAGCTACTGAAGCAGAGTGTGCCGAACTTAACCACTATGCTATGGAGCCAGCCCCAGTCCTTCTGTCTTCTGAACAGTGTTTTGTTGTTCCCTTGAAAACTTTGCCTCAATTACCATTGGTTTGTTTTAGGTTTACACATTTAAGATCAGAAGTAGGATTTTCCTGCTTAAGCTCCCTGTGTGTTTTACTTTGTCTAATTAGTAAATCTCCTTTCAAAGACAGTGCATCCTCTCTCACTTAGTACTCAGGCAACAGTTTCTCAATTCTTAACAGAGTGGCTAAGAGCTAATGTTTTGAAGTCTGTCATATCAGGGTGTGTATCTTGGCCTTGCCTGCTAGTGGCCATGTCACCTTAAACAAATTCCCTAACCTCTCTCAGTCTCAGCTTCTCCCTCTTTGTTGTGGGGACAATAATAACCTCATTGAGTTATTACGAGGTTGTATATATAAAATGCTTAGTACTGCATTAGATGATAATAGACTGTGCTAATAAAAATTACTTATTAGTAGCACTTAGCATAATACTGGAAAGTAGTACACACTCAGTAAAAGGTACAGGATTGATGTTATTATTTCCACTTATCTTCCTTCAGTACATCCTTCCCAGAGAAATTGTACTGTGTTGGTTACCTTAAGCGTAATGTTCCGCAGCCTGCCTAGCTTTAATTTCATTCATATTGGATCCTCTAGTCAGTAAAAGACTGTGCCATGGTCACAGAGATCCCAGTAGATTAGGGTAGATGGCAGTTGACATAGTCTGAATAATGAGAGGAAGCAAGAGCTGCTGCAGTTCAGCAGCCTGACTATGTCCTGGTCTTTCAGTGCCTCACATCAAAGGGGAGAGAACTAACACGCATCTCACTGGTTGCTGAAGGAGGCTGGTGTGTTATGGATGAACTTGTTAAACCTGACAACAGGATTCTGGACTACCTCACCAGGTATTTTTCACCTTGCCTTCAGCTTTTCCTCATTCTCATGGAACGAGACTTAACAGGAATAACCTGTAGATTCTGTTTAGTTAGGTGTTATCTACTTATATATTATCAAAGAAAAGTATGGGGCACCACAACTGTAAATTTTAATACTAAAATTGCTCTTATTCTTCTTGCTGTCCAATCTTCCTGTGCCTTTAGGTCAGCAGACTATTAACTTCCTTGTGATAGAATCTCCTAATTGTAATCATTATCTAGCAACTGCCAAACAACTAGAGCTTTGCTCTCTGATAAGACCACATAAATCTGCATATCATCATTTGGCAGGCAAATGATGTTAGAGCTTAATCTGCCTTGACCTCAAAAAACAAAACAAAACTAAGTTTCTCCATAACAGAAATTTGAAGCTCAAAAATTTTAGTCTGTCTTTCCAAAGATTAGCATGTAATTTCAGAATGTATACACTACAGTGATTAGGCAAAGAAAAGCCAGTGAAACATTAGTATTTCTGCCTGTTGAAATTGCACCAATAGATTCATGCTTACTTAGGCACAGAGCTGCCATGATAGTGATACTGTCCTATTAACAGACATGATGATTTGACAGTATTCCTAAGGAACAGTCAGGTGTGGCAAAGGTGAATGTATAAGTGTGTTTGTCACAGTATTGCAAAAATATGGGACTACAAATATCTGAAAGTAGGGAATTGGTTAAAATATGTTATATACATATAATGGAATATTTTGTAACCATTTAAAAGGATGTGCTGACAGATAAAGACAATCTCTGTATGACTCCACTTATATGTGGAAGTTAAACATGTAGACAAAGAGAACAGACTAGTGGTTACCAGGGGAAAAGGGGGATGGGGGTGGGCACAAGGGGTGAAGGGTGCACCTACAACATGACTGACAAACAATAGTGTACAACTGAAATTTCACAAGGTTGTAAACTATCATAATCTTAATAAAAAGTAAAAAAAAAAAAGATGTGCTGAAATAGATTACTGGTGTGAAAACTTGTTCATGATATATGACAAATGATAAGGTCATGTTATAAAGTAGCATATGCATTATGATTACATTTTTTATAATAATGAAATATACATGAGTATATCTCAAAAATATGAAAGCATATTTACTAAAATGTAAAAAGCAATAATCCCTGGTTGGTGAGATTATGGGTAAGTTTTAATTTCCTCTTTGCTTATTTGTATTTTCAGTGTCTCTACACTGAGCATACATTAATTTTTTAAAATATTCTTTTTGAAATGATTTTCCAGGGAGGAAAACTTATTAGTATAGTGGCTTGTCCATCTCTCTTTTTTTTACTGAAAGTTTCTCAGGAATCACGAAGAAAATTCTTAACCCAGTGACAACCAGACTCAAAGATGTACAGAGACAGTTAAAAGCACTGCTTCCTCCTGATGCTGTGTTAGTGGGCCACTCCTTAGACTTCGATCTCAGAGCACTGAAAGTGAGTATCTAATTGAAGACTTGGTTTTTCTAGTATATATGCCTGTTCCATTTCTCTCAAATCTAAAGCCGTGAGCTTTTCTATCCTTCAGCCCTCTTGTTTTTGTTTTTCCTTTAGCATAGGATGCTACTCATTCTATTCTCTTTCCTCCTCAGATGATACATCCATATGTTATTGATACATCATTGCTTTATGTCAGAGAGCAGGGCAGAAGATTTAAGCTAAAGTTCTTAGCCAAAGCTATTTTGGGGTAGGTTTGTTTGCATATTATAATATTGTCCTGAGAAATTGCACATAAGTTAGCATATAGTATCTTATTTAGTGCATATTGCAAAATTGAGGGTCTCTGTTCTCCATCTTAGTTTGTAAACATTATTCCTTTAATTGCTTATGAATCCTGGCATCCTAACTCCAGAGAAGGATAACTGAGAAATGAAGAAATTGTGGTAATATAAAAAGAGGTTTACATTCACAGCTGAGGGTTGATGGATAGAACTGGTCAGGGAGGAGCAGAAAACTTAACCCAAATTTCAAAACATAGCATTCTTACATTGAATGTATCCTATTATGTACAAACACATATGTGTAAAGATGTTTATTATAGTATGGTTTAAAGTATCCCAAAAAACTACAGATATTCTACGGGACTGGTTAATAAATTATGGTTATCTGTATTATTGAATACTTTGTTATTGTTGTTCAAAAGAATGTGACAAATCTGTATATGCTCATAAGGAAACCTCTCTAAGATACTACGGAGAATAAAATGGAGATGCAGAACAAGATCTGTATATGCCTAGATTATCAATATGATGTTAATTTGATTTAGACATATCTAAGACATAAATGTAGGAGTTTTTTAAAAACAACCAAGAAAGGATTTAAGTACATATAGACAGTTGTATATGAATAGGAAATTTCTGGAGAGTAACTTAGTAAACAATGGTTGCATCTAAGAAAATGAGACATGGAGTTGGCTGGGGAGTGGGCCAGAGACTTTATTGGGTAACCCTTTGTCCAGATGATATGCATGCTGTAGATGAAGCTATTCTTGATTGTTTTATGTCCTCAGTACCTCTCTCAGGTCCTGGCATTTAGGAATAAAGGAATCTTGAGTATTGTGATGCAAATATGATTATCGAAATGCTGAAATTTTACATGTAACCAGGATATTTGAGGTGGCTGAAAGAACCTATCATTAAAATACTCCCAGGTATGTCAATTTTATTTTGACTTTCCAGGAAGGATATACAGTGTCCAGATAGGCTTGGTCATGATGCCACAGAAGATGCTAGAACAACCCTTGAATTGGCTCGATATTTCCTTAAGTATGGCCCGAAGAAGGTTAGTATCTTTAACCTGTGTGTTTTGCCTTTCTTAAAATTATGGGACTAAAACAGATAATCACGGACCACCATCTCCTGTTATTACCTTTTTTAACAAAAATGGGAGTATAGTTCAAACTGAGCGTGTATTGGAATTAAGTCTTGTATCACTCACATAATGTAGTGGTTAAGTATGTAGTCTCTGAGGTTGGACCTCCATGTTTTTAAATACTCTGCTATGTCTAGTGATAAGATCTAGGGTAATTTCTCTGAATAACTTGAGTTTCTAGATCTGTAAAATGGGAACACACTTCTCTGGGATATTGGTGAGGGTAAACGATGCCATGTATAACACTCTTAGCACAGTGCCTTGAATATATTAAGCACCATAACATGGTTTTGATTATTGTAGCTGATGCTAATACTGGTAATAATTATAAAAAATCTACATGGATTTTTGCTCTCTTGGGGTAGACACAGCATACCATTGTTGCAACAGCAGTTCAGTGGGTGTAGATTAGAACAGCACAATAAGGGAGATGTTGAAGAGGACATAGTTTCTGACAGACCTTGTTATAATGTAGTCTAACCTATTAGATTGTCCCATTGCATGATATGTTCTGACTCCATTAGAAATAAATTGTTGCCCATGTAGAATAGTAAACAGCCAGAATAGTGTTTTGTGTCATGGTGGTAGAAAGACGTTCTAAAATATCTTATTGGGCATGTAAATAATGATAGCCACCATTCACTGAGATCTTACTTAAGTGTACTGTTTAAAATGCTTTATATACATTATCTTATCCTCACAGCAACCCTATGAGTTAACTATTATTATCGTCTCAATTTTATATGTAAGTGTCATGAGGTTTTGAAAGGCTAAATAACTTATCTAGGGTCCCACAGCCCTCAGAGGTGGAACCAGGATTCAAACCCATGTTTGTCAAATTCCAAAGCCTATCTTTGCTCTATTATAGGGGTTAGCAAACTTTTTCTGTAAAGGCCAAATAGTAAATGTTTTAGGCTTTACAGGCCATATTGTCTCTATCACAGCTACTCAACTTGCTATTGATGGTGCAAAAGCAGCCATAGCAGTATGCTGATGAATGAATGGGCAGAGCTTTGTTTCAATAAAATTTTACAAAAAACTTACTGGGCTGGACTTGACCTGAAGCCTAGAATATGCCAGCCTCTGCTCTAAACCGTTACATCAGAGGTTCTAAAAACTTAACTGGTCTCAGGATCCATTTATTCTCAGAGAGCTTTTGTTTATGTTGGTCATGTCTGTCAACATTTAGCATATTAGAAATGAAATATGAGAAAATCTTAGTGTTTATTAATTTGTTAAAAATATCCCCCAAAAAGCATTACATGTTAACACAAAAAATATATTTTTATGGCAAAAAAAGCATTTTCAAAAAAATTTAGTGGGAAGAGTATCATTTTACATATTTTGCAATTCTCTTTAATATCTAGCTAGAAAGACAAATGAGTTTATCATATCTGCTTTGACATTCAGTCTGTTGTGTTATGTAGTTGGAGATGGGAATACCTCATGAAAGGGTCTCTGGAACCCCCAGGAGTTCTTGAATCACACTTTGATAACCCTGCATTCTCTTCTGCCACTTGATTTCAGTGAAAATTTCATCCCCCTTGGTTAAAAACTAAGGAAATCTGAATTAAACTTAGACTTTAGTTAATAATATATCAATAATGGTTTGTTAATTACTAATCTAAGATATTAATAATAGTTGAAAATGGGAGTAGGGTATATGGGAACTCTGCATTATCTTTGTAATTTTTCTGTAAATTTGAAACCATTCTAAATAAAAAGTTTGTATCTGACTCTCTACGTCTTAATTCCCAAGTGATCTCCCATTTTATGAAAGAAGAATAAACTAGAATAGACTTTTCATGGTTTTGTATTAAACCAATGAAAAGTCTTTTTGATGTTGCCATAAAAGCCATTCTATCATTTCCAAAAATTGTATATTTGCAGAGAAATAAGTTTTAAGTAACTGACTATAGAATGAGTAATGAGGCAAAATTGCCATCTCTTTTCACTTAGCCCTGCGTGGCCCTTTCCCATATTCATGTAACAACATCAGCAGCTGGTAACATTGCCTTTCTTGGCTGAGCAACCAGAACCCATCTCGTAACTCCTGAAGCCAGCCTGGGATTGTGGCAGTGGTCAAAGTCACTGTCTACAGAAGCAGAGAGCACCACTTGAGTGGGTTTTTATTGGATTTGTTTTTTGTATTTTATTTCTTAGCATCAAATGCTTTGCAAGAAATTAAGATGATTTTTACCAATTTATTTTCTTCAAGATTGCAGAACTAAATCTGGAGGCATTAGCCAGTCACCAAGAACTGCAAGCATCAGTCCAAGAGCAGAGAAATACAGCAGAAGTAGTTCAGCAGCCAAATACAAGGTAATATTTTTCACTTCTAAACAAAAGCAAAGACAAATGGAGAACCTAGTTTCTTATTTAAATAAAACCTGGGAATTTTTTTTCCCTCTTTTGAGTCTATTGAGAAAAGTTTACCAATTGCATGAGTAACATTCTTCCATCACAAAAACTATGGAGGGAAAAATGTCACCTTCTGCCCTAAATAGTATCTAATTATCTTTCTAATTTTCTGAATCTAGTGACTGGTCTTAAATGACTTCCTTTACAAAAAAGTAAGACATTGAAATTCATTGAACTAAATAGCAGTAGGGTAAATGATAGACTGGTGGGTATTTTGATTAGAAGAGTTATCTATAGCCTTCAGGTATTGCTCAGGTCAGGGAAAAAACAAAACAAAAAACAGGCTTAGAAGAGGTCTGTCTCCATGTCATAATAAATATATCACATCCTTAGATCTGGCCTAACCTTTGATAGAGAGCTTTGAGTGTGTTTCTTGTTTATCCTTCCTCCGTCTAGATATAGAGCAACCCTGTCCAATATGATTTCTACAATGGTGGAACTGTTCCATATCTGTGCTATCCAGTAAGGTCCACAAAACACAGTATAGTACATGTGACTAGTGCAATTAAGGAACTGAGTTTTAATTTAATTTTAATTTAAATAGCCACATGTTGCTAATGGCTATCATATTAGACAGTGCAAGTATAGTGGAAATAAATCTTGGGTTAGGGAAAACTGTTTTTCTTACCTTGATCTCTTCTACTTCTTCACAGTGTTTTAGAATGCTTGGACTCAGTGGGTCAGAAGCTCCTTTTCTTGACCCGGGAGGCAGATGCTAGTGAACTTTCTTCTTCCAGAAACTGTCAAACTGTTAAGTGCCTTTCAAATAAAGAGGTAAGTGATCTGCTGTGTCTTTGAAGGTTGCATTCAGAGCAGAGGGGAGTGTAGTCCTTTGCAACCCTTAGAAATGTCAAGGTTTTTTTCATCAGCATCCCTGGCTACCATTAGCAAGTCTGGCTTCTGTCTCACATCTTGTATGGACCACTTTTAGTCTCAGTTACCCCATGGGAGTAGAACTGTCAGCTGCCAGTGTCTGCTTCCAGAGGCCAGCAGGCCTGTCACTTTGGCCTTGCACACCACTTTAAATTTCTGTTCTGTTTCTAGTTCATGGAGACACTTATCTTCGTTTTTAGCTTGATTATATCTTCTTGGTTTTCTCTTTTTATATTTTATCTATCTTTGCTGTTTGTGTACAGCAGAAGGGATGTATCAAAGCATGAACTTATCATCTTGTTCAAAAGGTCTGCATTTTTTTTAAACATTTTATTTGGAAATAATTTCAAACTTAGAGAAAACTTGCATGAACGGTGGGTCAGCTATATACCTTCTATCTAGATTCCTCTTCTGTTAACATTCTGCCCCATTTTCTTTATTATTTGTGTGTGTGTGTGTTGTGTTTGTGTGTGCTGCCACGGTCATACTCTCTCGCTGTTTCTTGCCCTGTCTTCCTCTATATGACATTTTATTTTCTAAACCATTTGAGAGTAAGCTGCGTATATCATGGCCCTTTACTCCTAGATACTTCAGTGTGTATTTCCTAAGAATAAAAATGTTCTCTTACATAACCACAGTAAACTTCAGTAAATTTGATATTGAAAAGCAGTACTTTTAATTTTTGTTGTATTCCAGTTTTCTTACTTGACCCAATAATGTCCTTTAACATTTCCATTCAGAACAATATGCATACTAGGGTCACATGTTGCATTTAGTTGTCATGTCTTTTTAGTTTTCTGTAATCTAACCTTTGTTTTTAATGACATTAATATTTTTTGAGTAATACATGCCCCCCTCCCCCCTGATGCCCTGAATGTTTCTCATTTTGGGTTTGTGTGGTGTTTCCTCGTGATTAGAATCATGTACATTCTTAGCCAGATTACACGTAAGTGATGTGTCCTTCTCAGGGTGTCATAGCCAGAGGCACATGTTGTCCATCTGTTCCTCTTTTGTGCTGTTTATTTTGATGACCTTAACAAGATGTCTGCTTTCTCTGCTGCAGAGGTACTTTCCCCCCCTTACTTCTAATAAGTAATATGTGAGGAGATAATTTAAGAACAGCAAATATCCTGCTTTTTATCAAATCTACCCCACCCCCCTTATATTTAGCAAAAACCGATGATTCTTACCTGAATCAGTCTTTACTGTGATGGTTGCACAGTGATGGTTTTCCAATTCTAGCACTTCCTCCATATTTACTAGTTGTTAACTCAGAGTTCAGGAGTCCTTCCATTATCTTATTTATTTTTCATTCATTCATTCATTCAGTGTGGACTTATGGATTCCTTTTTATTTCAATGGTTAATAATTTATGATTGTCCTAAATTGTTTTGATTTTCAAATTTCCCAGATTTGCTTAGTGATAGCCCCTTTTAAGCTAGCTGCCCTGTCCTTGTGACATACATTCATAATTCTTTTGACCATTTTCTTTCTTTCTGGCACAAGAGATTTAGGTTTATCCTGGTATTAGAAACCAAGAGCTGAGTGCTGGATGTACATATTACTATGGGGTGTCTTTGCTTCTAGACCCTTAAAGCAGACAGTTAGGAAATATATACAGGTAAATATACATGCATACACACATACACATATATATAAATTTATATGTACACTCATACATATTTTAGAAATCGTGTCTATACAGGGTTCTTCATTGCTTTTTCCTCATTGCATATTTGTATCTCCTTTTATCCACTGTGGTAACATTGGCTCCCAACAACATCAGCATTTACTCATTTGCTGAAACCTAAACTGCGTGCAAAATAGTTTTAGAATTGATGCAGGGGCTGGCCCTGTGGCCAAGTGGTTAAGTTCACATGCTCTGCTTCAGCAGCCCAGGGTTTCACTGGTTCAGATCCTGGGCGCAGACATGGCACTGCTCATCAGGCCATACTGAGGTGGTGTCCCACATAGCACAGCCAGAAGGACCTACAACTAGAATACAGAATTATGTACTGGGGGGACTTTGGGGAGGAGGAGAAGAAGAAGAAGAAGAAGAAGAAAAAAAAGATGCACCCAAATCACTATAGAATGAGTTTATAATTTGGTCTTCAGTTCTACTCTCCTCCCTAGCCCCCACCGCATCTACAAATGAGAGTATTGGGTATATGCATATTTTATTTCTAAGTTAAGTTGGATTTTCTTTTTCTCTCTTCTTCAAATTAGCTGTGTTATGCATTTAAAAGACAGTTGGGTCCATTTGTTTGTTTGCTTTCAGTTTTAATTTTTTTCCTCTCTTCCATCCTTGTTAATTTATTTTTTGAATCTATAGGACATTAACTTGGTTCCAAAGGCTAAACTACAAAAAAGTATGCTCAGAGAAGTGTCATTCCTTCTCCTATCTCATTTTTAAATTTTTTGTTGTTGTTAAAATTTTAGGAGTTCCTTATATATTGTGGATCTTAACTCCTTATCAGATATATGATTTGTAAACATTATCTCTCATTCTGTAGGTTTGCCTTTTCATTCTGCTGATTGTGTCTTTTGATGAACAAAAGTTAAAGTCCCATTTGTCTATTTTTGCCTTTGTTGCCTGTGCTTTGGATGTCATACCCAAGAAATCTTTGCCAAATCCAATGTTTTTGTCTAGGAGTTCCATGGTTTTGGATCTTACATTTAGGTCTTTAATCCATTTTAAGTTAACTTTTGTATATTTTATAAGATAAGCTTCCAATCCCCCTTTTTCATTTGGATATCCAGTTTTCCCAGTACTGTTTTGTTGAAAAGACTATCCTTTTCACATTGAATGCTCTTTGCAATCTTGTCAAACATCATTTGACCATATATGCAAGGTTTTATTTCTGAACTCTATTCTGTTCCATTGGTCTATATGTCTGTTTTTGTGTTAGCAACAACATTGTTTTGATTACTGTAGCTTTGTAATATGTTTTGAAATCAGGAAGTTTGTATCCTCGGAGTTTGGTCTTCTTTTTCAAGATTATTTTGGCTATTTGGAGTCCTTTGAGATTCCATATAAATTTTAGGATGATTTTTTTCTATTTCTACAAAGAATGACAGGATATTAATAGAGATTGCATTGAATCTGTAGATCACTTTGGGTACTATTGACATCTAAACAGTATTGTGTTCCAGTCCATGAATATTGGAATATTTCCATTTACTTGTGTCTTCTTTAATTTCTTTCAGCAGTGTTTCATAGTTTTTACTGTACAAATGTTTTACGTCTTTAGGTTTTTTCCTACGTATTTTCTCCTTTTTGGATGCTATTGTAAATGAGATTTTCTTCTTTAATTTCCTTTTCCAGTTGTTCATTGTTAGTATATAGAAACACAACTAATTTTCGTGTGTTGATTTTGTATCCTTCAACTTTGCTGAATTCATTTATTCATTCTAAGTGTTTTTGTAGACTCTCTAGGGTTTTCTACATATCATATGTGAATAGAGAGAATTTTACTTCTTTCCCTCCAGTTTGGATGCCTTTTATTTCTTTGTCTTGCCTAATTACTTTCGCTAGATCTCTCAATACTATTTTTTTTTTTCTGCTTTTATCTCCCCAAGCCGCCCCCCGCCACCATACACAGTTGTATATCTTAGTTGCAGGTCCTTCTAGTTGTGGGATGTGGGACGCCGCCTCAACATGGCCTGACGAGCAGTGCCATGTCCGCGCCCAGGATCCGAACCTTGGGCCACCGCAGCGGAGCGCGCAAACCTAACCACTCGGCCACGGAGCTGGCCCCAATACTATGTTGAATAGAGGTGGCAAGAGCAGACATCCTTGTTCCGGATCTTAGAGAAAACGCTTTTTGGTCTTTCGCCTTTGAGCGTGGATGTTAGCTGTGGGCTTTTCATATAAGGCCTTTATTAGTTGAGTGTGTGTTTGTTTCTAGTTTGTTGAGTGTTTTTATCATGAAAGAGTGTTGAAGCTTGTCAAATGTTTTTTCTGCATCAATTGAGATGATGATGTGGTTTTTGTCCTTTCTGTAATATGGTATATTACATGGGATGATTTTCATATGTTGAATTATCCCTGCATTCTAGGAATAAATCCCACTTGGTCATGGTCTATAATCCATTCAGTGTGGTGTTGAATTCAGTTTGCTCTATGCCTCTACTTAAAGTCATTGCTAAATTGGAAGGACTTACTATTTCCATTTTGTTGTTTTCTGTATGTCTTGGCTTTTTGTCCCTCCTTTCCTCTCCTGTCTTCCTTTGTGTTTCATTGATTTTTTTGTAGTGATATGCTTTGATATCCTTCTCATTTTGTGTATATTGTGATTCTCTCTCTGATTTTGACTTTTGGCGCTTTGATTGTAACGTGTTTTTGTGTAGGTCTCTGGATTTATCCTGGTTGCAGTTCTTTGAGCTTCTTGAATTTGTATGTCCATTTCTTTCCTCAGATATGGGAAGTTTTCAGCCATTATTCCTTCAAGTAAGCTCTCTGCCTCTTTCTCCTTTCTTCTTCCAGGGCTCCTATATGTGAATATTGGGCCTCTTGATACTGTCCCATAAGCCTCTTAGGCTCTATTCACTTTTCTTCATTTTTTTCCTTTTTACTCTGACTCAATTTCAAGTGATCTATCTTCAAGTTTGCTGATTCTTTCTTCTGCCTGAGCAAGTCTGATGTTGAAGCTCTTTAGTGAATTTGTCAAATCATTTATTGTATTTTTCAATTCTAGAATTTTTGTTTGATTGTTTTTATAGTTGCTATGTCTTTGTTGATATTCTCATTTTGTTCATGCATCATTTTTCTGATTTTGTTAGTTGTCTTTGTTCTCTTTTAGCTCATTCTTATTTCTTTAGGTTTCATTTCTGGAGTTTTATTTTGTTCCTTTGATTCGGCCATTTTTCCCTATTCCTTTGTATGTCTTGTAATTTTTTTTCCTGAGACCTAACCATCTGAAAAAACCCCAACTACCTCTCCCATCATTATGGCCCAGCATCATAGAAGGGAAGACTTTCACTGATCAGCCCAGCTAGAGGTTCCATGACCTCTCAAACGTGTTCTGAGGATGTGTCCTCCCTGAGCTTGTGTGTCTGCTTTTAGTTGTCTCAGATTCTCTAAGACGCTTGTTCTTGTTTCTTCTCAAAGCTCACAATCTGTTGCTGTCCCTGGCATCTGGCTGTGGAACTGCAACTCTAATGTGCTGTAGTGATAACATCTGCTTTCAGTGGCTTCCAAACAAGGCCACCAGTCCTGTCAGTGCTCTGAGTCAGGCAAGACAGAAACTAGTCCCTCAGGCAGCCCCGAGACTAGCCATAACACTGGATTACCTGGTCAGCTCTGTTGTTTCCATCCAGAAGGAGGATTCCCAGTGTGAAAAGGTTCTTCCCTGTTAATCCCTGCTAGGTCAGATAGGGGAGGGACACAGATGGGCACACAACACACTGCATATTTTCCTTACCCTTTTGCTGGAATTCTGTCTTGGTTTTTTTGTTGGCCTGTGTGCTGTAGCTTCTCAGTTGGTCTCCAGAGTTCTTGCAAAAGTATTCTGGTCTGTATGTTATTGTTAACTCAGTATCTCTGTGGGAGAATGAGGGTCCGAAGTTTCCTGGAAAG
The DNA here is from genome assembly GCF_021613505.1 of Equus quagga. Classification (NCBI taxonomy): domain Eukaryota; kingdom Metazoa; phylum Chordata; class Mammalia; order Perissodactyla; family Equidae; genus Equus; species Equus quagga. The sequence continues at coordinate 16,774,970 of NC_060273.1, read as the reverse complement.
TTCACCATCTTGCTGATCTCACTCCTATTTAGGAGTTTCTAAACAATGCTGCTGGTACCATCAGTGCCCTGAGTCAGGTGATACAGAAACTAGTCCCTCGAGCAGCCTCCAGACAGGCGAAAATGTTGGATACAGGTCCGTTCTTATGTTTCTGTCCCAAGAGAGGATCCCTAGTGTGGGAGGTTTCCTCTGGGTTGTACTGCAGTAGTTTGGATGGGTGAGGGGCCTGAATGAGCAACCAAAACACCACAAATTTTCTTACCCCTTTTGATGGAATCTCTTCTTGGTTATATGTTGGTCTGGCTGCTGTAGCTTCTCAACTGGTCTCTAGGGTTCTCACAAAGGTATTCTAATCTGTATATTGTTAATTCGGTATCTGTGGGAGAGTGAGGGCCTAAAGCGTTCTTGTACTCCATCTTGCTAATGTCACACTCTCTTCCTTTTTGTTTTTTACTTTTTTTATTTGTTTATTTTTTTGAGGAAGATTATCCCTGAGCTAACATCTACTGCCAATCTTCCTCTTTTTGCTGAGGAAGACTGGCCCTGAGCTAACGTCAGTGCCCATCTTCATCTACTTTATATGTGGGATGCCTGCCACAGCATAGCTTGCCAAGCGGCGCCATGTCTGCACCCAGGATTGGAACCAGCGAACCCCGGGCCGCCAAAACAGAACGTGCGAACTTAACCAGTGTGCCACCAGGCTGGCCCCCCTTTTTGTTTTTTAAAAATGTTGTTTGTTTTTAGGATGGTGTGGTGCTGGGAAGAATAAAGCATTTATAATGCTTTCGGGAGGCGTTAGCATTTATCTTATTAATCTTTTTTCAGGGTCTTTAATTTCTCCTCTTATTTCCTTCTTTCCCTTCACTGCAGTGTCTCCAAGGGAGTGTTAACTCTTCTCTATATATCTGATTTGCCCCAGAAGCACTGCTTTTCTGATCAAGCCTCTTCCCTGTAGTCAAGTGCTGTGAACTATCAAAATTGGTGACCTTTGTTCATTATTTTGGCATTTAGTTGTAATTTTTTTTCCGGGGATGATTTTGTTGGTGCTGCATCAAAGTCTTCCATGCCCCTTAATGTTTATCTAGAGCCTCTTAAGCCTCTTCTCCTTGCTCTCTTTACTCACAGGCTTGCAGCAGTGTGAGATGGTGAGAGTTCTGTTGGAATTTAATTTATTTCTTTACTTAGAAGTACTTTGAAGGTTGTACTGCTAGTCTCTGTTTCTTAGTGATGCCACAGGTATGGGTTGTATGTGATTTTATTTATTCTCTTTACTGATTATTTGGCTTTTTAGGAGGCTGTGTGGTGTCACCATTTTTTTCTTCCAGACCTTGAAGTCAGCCATATTATGGCTTTTCAATATGGGTAAAAAGACAACCACTGTTCATATTATTGTAGTTTACCTCCAAGAGCCACAATAGACTACTAGGTTCCTGCTTCATCCAGGCTATCTGTTCTCTGCAGGTTCTTGAGCAGGCCAGAATGGAAATCCCTTTGTTTCCCTTCAGCATCGTTCAGTTCTCTTTTGAACCCTTTTCACCCAGCCTCACTGAGGAGATGGACAAAAGGGTAAGTGAATGGGTTCTGCTAGATGATTTGTTTAATAACTTATTATAATCTCCTCCCTTAATAGGAAAGTAATACATACTTTATTAAGTTTGCTGTATATTTCTCCAGATTTTTTCTGTGCGTATATTAACATTTTAGAAAATACATTTTTGTGAAAATGGGAATCAGACTTTGCAACTTTATTTTTTCATTTAATAATGTATCTTGTGCATCTTTCCATGTCACTGTATAATCTTATTTTCCTTGTTTAATGGCGGCATAGTATTCTGTTGTGTGATACCTATTATTTTCAGCCTTTGTGCTTTATGAATTTCTATTCCAAATAATGCTGCAGTGAAATCCCTGTATACAAATCCTTGGGCATTTGGCAAGTGTTTGTGTTGAGAAATTGCTTGAAGTGGAATTATCCCAATTTTTTGACTCATAATTCTTTAGATTTGACTTAATTCTCTTTCCTTATCCACCTCCTCACTGTATTCTCTTGTTTTTCATATAGATGAGGATCAAGTGGACAGAGATGTCAACTGTCTATGCTGGGCCATTTAGCAAAAATTGCAACCTCAGAGCTCTGAAGAGACTGTTTAAGAGCTTTGGCTCAGTCCAGTCAATGACTCTTGTTCTTGAAACCCATCAGGTAAGGAGACAAGAAAACTCAGATTTTGACTTTCTAGATGAGCACTGGAAATTCAGATGGGGACATTCAGATAACAAATATTGGTGATATGAGCTTGATTGTTACCAACTGGAGTGTGAGACATGCTCTGTCTGATGAGAGTTGTTGTTGACCGACAAGAGTGTGTACCCAGGATTGCCAGATCTTCTGATTTGCTTGTTTTGAGAATTGAGAAATCTTGCAGTTTTCATATTCTGGCTCCAATTTTCTTAAATATATACACTAGACCACAAAAAAAGGCTCTTGGTTCAATGAGCGCTATGGGCTTCCTGCTTATGACCACAGCTTTAAATGATAAAATCCCCTTTGAAAAAGAGCAGTAACTTCCATGTCTTGGGAAGTCTCTGTAGGGTTTAACCACAAAGTAGGCTCATAACTAGGTTAAGATATAGGAGGAGCTAATTTTAAGGCAGGGCTTTTTTTTGTTGTTTTCAGTGTTAGTTCTCCTGTCTCTTGGAGTAAGTTTTGTTTATTCGTTTGTTATTTACATAAAAACCCTATAAAGAGTTTATTTTTAATTTTTAAAATATAATGCTTGTGTATGGTTTAAAAAATTCATACTATTCCAAAGGACTTAACGAGTAAGCGTCCATCTTTATGGTCACAGTGGGAAGTCAGTAGATAAAGACTAAAGTTACATGAAGCAGTAACAACATTATAAGCACATTATTTAGAGACAGAGAGGAAACCATGGAAAGAATTAAAAATAGAAACTATATAACAGATATCTGTGGAATGATATACAATAACTGGTAATAATGGGGCCTCTAGGGAGAGGAACTAGGTGGCTAGAAACAGGTTAGGGGAAGACTTTTCACTGTAAATTTTTTGTCCGTTTAGAATTTTGACCTAGGCAACTATTAAACTGGTGCGTTAAATTATTATGTTTAATAACTATTTAACTTAACTATGATGTTTAAAGACTATTAAAGTGAAGCAAAAATTAAAGACTTCCAAGTTTTCTAAGTGCAGAATCCTAGATGTTTAAAATGTGTTTTCCCCAAATCTTTTATTAATGTCTTTCCTATACCTAAAAATAGAAATAAAAGGATCATCTTTGGGAAGATGGACTGAGGGATAGGAAGAGTATGTCAAGGGACTAACTTCTTCCTAGAAGTCTTTCTTTTTTGCCCCTTTTTTGGGTAAAATATACATAAAATATGCCTTTTTAATGATTTTTAAGTGTACAGTTTAGTGTTATTAAGTACATTCTCTCCAGAGCTTTTTCATCATCCCAAACTGAAACTCTATCCCCATTAAACAGTAACTACTAGTCCCCACTCCCCCAGGCCTGGTAAGTACTATTGTACTTTCTGTCCTTGTGAATTTTACTGCTCTATGAACATCATGTAAGTGGACTCATACAGTATTTGTCCTTTTGTGTCTGGCTTATTTCACTTAGCATAGTGTCTTCAAGGTTCATCCATGTTGTATCGTGTATCAGAATTTCATTCCTTTTCAAGGCTGAATAATATTCCATTGTGTGGATATACCAGATTTTGTTTATCCATTCGTCTTTTGATGAACATTTGGATTGTTTCTACCTTTTGGCTATTCTGAATAATGATGCCGTGAAATCGGATGTACAAATATCTCTTTCAGTCCCTGTTTTCAATTCTTTTGGGGCATATACCCACAAGTGGAATTGTTGGGTTGAATGATAATTCTTTGTTTAATTTTTTGAGGAACTGCCATACTGTTTTCCACAGCAACTGTACCACTTTACATTCCCACCTGCAATGCCAATGCTTCCAATTTCTCTATATCCCAGCTGACAGTTTTTTTCTTTCTTCTTTCTTTTTTTTTTTATAATAGCCATCCTAATGGATATGAAGTGGTATCTTGTGGTTTTGATTTGCATCTCCCTAATGATAAGTGATGTTGAGCATCTTTTCATATGCTTATTGGCCATTTGTACATCTTCTTTGGAGAAATGTCTATTCAAGTCCTTTGCCCATCTTTTAATTGAGTTATTTGATTGTTTATTGTTGAGTTTTAGGAGTTCTCTATATATTTTAGATATGAACCCTTCATTATATAGGTGATTTGCAAATATTTCCTCCATTCTTTGGACTGTCTTTTGATATTGTTGATAGTGTCCTTTGATACACTTTTTAATTTTGATAAAGTCTATTGTGTCGTATTTTCTTTTGTTGCCTCTGCCTTTGGTGTCATATTCAGGAAATCATTGCCAAATCCAGTATCATGCAGCTTTTCTATGGGAGCACTTTTATCTCTATGATGATATTATGGCTCAGATCATCAAAAGGATTTAGCTACTCTGCGTTATCAAGCAGAAAAGCAGTCAGTTGAAGATGCAGCCTATCCAATGGAAGAACTTAACCTCCCCAAGCTTATACGCAAAGCTGCCTGTCTAAAATTAAGCTCACAGGACAAATGAGGATCTCTACCTGTGACTTGCAGTGATGACTTTAGTGATTCATAATAAATAGCGTGAAAAGCAAGTTAGGTAGTAAAAAATTTGTTAGTGCTTTCCCCATACCACCCAGGGAGAGGCGCTTCAATTTTAAATGACAAATAAAGATTATTTTCTGAGAAACCAGTTCCTAAGCCTTGGTGATCTCACTTAAAATTGATGATCTGCAATCACTCTCCAACCCAGCACAGCAAGGACATCGATTCTGGTTGCTTTGCCACTGTAGTTTATGCCCCCTTCCCAGCTCCTTCTCTGGCACTTTAAACCTGGAAAGCAGAAGTAAGGAAGTCTTGGTTTTTCTGCAGCCACATCTCTGTATACAATACGAAGTCCTGGAAGCTGCCCAGCTGGCTATAGAGTCCTTGCATGGCGTTCTGGTCGATGGTACCTGCATCAAGGTAAGGTCACCAGAGAAAGCAAAAAGCAGTACCCTTCACTCAGCCTTCGCCTAGCACATCCTGCATTTATGGTGCCCTAAGACATAACACCTAAGAGAAATGCCCTCGAGAGGCCCAGGCACAAGACTTTCTGTTATGGAAAGTCTTCAGCTAAGCCTGGCATTCTTGTAGCAGTGACCTAAGACATGACAGCTTTTGTTTTTGTCAAAATCAGCTTTGGCTATATTGTGGTCTTCCTTGTACTCTTTTGATTACTTAGACTCCAAATGATTTATTCTGAGTGGTTTTTCTTGTGGTTGCCCTTTCCTGTAGCTTTCAGGGGGATCAAATGGTGATATTTTGATATTTGTCTGCAAGTAAACAGAATTTCATTGAGGCAAAAGACAGGAAACTGATGTCCATTGTAAGATGGTTAGGGGAAGAAGGAAAGGGAGGAATGAGTATATTTACACAAAAATATTTACATCTATGCATTTATTTATCTATTAAGTTTGTACCATAGTCCTGGGAGGCAGTTATCATTAGCCTCCTCATACAGATAAGGAAACTGCAAAATTTAGTTACTTGCTGACTTCCCACCAATAACACTATCTTTCCTCGGTTAGGTGCAAAGGCCTGTGACAGAGCTCACCCTTGATTGTGACACCCTTGTGAAAGAACTGGAACAAGATTCTGAGAATCGAGGTACTATCTACCTGTCTGGAGTGAGCGAAACCTTCAAAGAACACCTGTTGCAGCAGTCCAACCTCTTCTTTGGCCTAGAAGCTGTGATCTTGCCTAAAGATCTTAAAAGTGGAAAGCACAAAAAATACTGTTTCCTGAGTAAGTCTATGCCATTGAATGTAGCCTTGGGGAAGGAGATTGGGGATGGTGATAACATGAGGTGAGAGAAAGGAAATGTTCACCAAACAAGCCCTCCTCAGCTGTGCTGGGTCAACAGCTCCTGATTCTGTCCTTCTCCCTTGATCCTGGCTGGGCTCCAACTTTTTTGGCCTTTAATAACAGAAGGGGGTATTCTTGCTTTCAGAATTCAAAACTTTTGGCAGTGCCCACAGAGCCCTCAGCATTCTCACAGGCAAGGACTGGAAGCTGAAAGGCAGGCATGCCCTAACCTCCAGGCACCTCCACGCATGGCTCAGGGCCTTACCTCCTGAATCAAAAAGGCCCCTGGGGCTTCGTGTCATACCTCCCGCCTCGGAACAGCAGGCCTTGCAGGTGAGTAAGTGAGTGAGTGAATGAGTGTATTTTGTGGTCAGAGGGGAGAGGTAGCTGCTTTGGTTTGGTGGCTCTGGGCATTGGCCTTCTGATATTTATGGAAATTAGGAGAGTCCTGCTCAAGTGTCACTTAAGCCTTCAGTCTTTTTTTTTTCCTGCCCTGGCACTAGTCTTATTTCACTCTCTAGCTTTTTCCAGCCCTGGACACATCTTTTCTTCAAGATCTCACATGCTTTCACCCCCTCCCTACCTACTGAAATCAGGTTTTTAGTCCTCCAGGTGGCTCTCCAAGGGACTTTGAGGGGCTGATGTAGGAGGGTGGAGAGCTGGACAAGTCTTTAGTAATCTAGGGTTTCTCAAAGTGTGGTACATACACAAGATGATTTTTGTTGGTCATAGATGGACTTTTGTTTTCACTTTTATACTTATGACCTTGTTTTTCTAACATTCATTAAAGTATACAACAACCACAACCACAAGGACCTATGATTTCATGGATAGGATTAGTTAGATGAGGCTACGGAAGAAATGGACTCATTTTAAAGAAAAACATTAAAGGGATACACAAGCAGAAGAGTGAAGGTAGAAGGTGAATAGCTGAAGTTTAGGAAACCCTGTCCTAGTCTAATCTCTCACACTTAGCCGATGAGAAATAGAGGCAAGAGCTGGTGAGTGACTTGCCTAGGTGCCAGAGATACTTAATGGGAGAGATCAGACTAGAGCTCTCATTACTATGTGGTTCCCCTAGCTCTGGGCCCTAGAAGACCCATCTGGAGGAAAGGACAGCAGCTATCCTCCTAAACTGACTTGGAGGCCTTGGGGATGCTGGGGTGGATAGGAAACCCTGAGTATGGGCTCCAGCTTCAGATTGAGGATTTATACAGAACCTTTCCTGGGATCCCTTGGCCCTAGAGCCTGAGGAAGAATGTTGCAGCCCCTCCAAAGGTGAGCAGAGGATATTCTGGCTGAGTGTCAACACATGGCTTTGATCCTAGACTCTGAAGGTGGACCACCCGAAGATAGCAGCCTGGCGTTGGGGCCGGAAGATAGGAAATCTCTCCCACAGCCTGTGCCCAGGCACCCTCTGCCTCATCCTGTTGCCAGGAACCGAGAGGTAAGGACTGCAGGGTAGTCCCTTCATGATTCTGGTGTTTGGACTTTAGCTGTTCTCAGAGAAAGGCCTTTTGTTGACATCCAGGGACACAAATGAGGACTTAATGTGCATCATCTCTTAATTCTCACATTTCTAAGAGAAAGGTATTGTATTCCCATTTGACATGCACATGCTCTTCTATAACTACACTTACTGTTCCCTCAAGGACACAGCTCATTCCAGAGCCAGGGCTCTTAGGTCCTGCAGCCTTTTTAGGATAAGAGGCAGCTGCCTAACCCCCACTTCAGTGAAAATGGTCAGGTTCAGATCAAGGCCCAGGCTTAGATGTAACCAAGGCCTTCCTTTCCCACGTAACAGGAGTATGCTCCTGCCTTCCCTGCCCTCTCCTTCTTTGCCACCTCTTAAGAGATAGGGCCTCTTTTGTTGTTTCTAAGCCTGAGGAATACTGGAGCAGGACACTGCGTCCAGTCCCAGCTCTATTACCTATGTCCTCTGACAAGTGGCCATGCCACTTTCCCACTGCAGGTCTCAGTTTCTCTTTGGTAAAATGAGGAATTTGGAGTAAATCAGTGATTTTCAAACCCTTTTAACTATAAAACCCTTCTTGTAAAAGTTACACTCTGATTTCTGTAGCCATATTGATCAAACCCAATAGCAGGAGCATGCCTTTCCCCAAACTATAAGCTTGCTGTATGACTGACTTCTCTGGGCCTCATCTGTGCAGCTGTCTCCATAATGCCAGCAAATACCTTTGGGAAAGGGTAAAAGTGGCTCAGGAAGGAGGAGTAGCAAAGAGGATAGGTTTCCTTAGGCTGGGACCCTGACTCAGCTCTTAATCTTTGTTTCTGTTAGCTGCTAAAATTAATATTGAAAATACTAATTGCTATAATTCATCAAACCCTTAATAAGTGTCAGATACTGTGCTAAATACTTTTATCTGCATTTTTGGTTGAGGTTGTTGAATCCCCTTTAACAAGTGGAGAAAAAGGCTCAGATTAAGCAACTTGCCTAAAGCCACACGCTAGTAAGTGTACAGTTAGGATTTTAGCCCTGATGGTCTGTCTGACTCCAGAGCCACTCACCAGCACTCAAAGTTCCAGTCCTCCATACCCAAAAGGCTATTGCTTGTTAGCTTAAATTTAGACCTAGGTGGAGACAGATTCTGTGTTTGTCTTTGCTCATTTCTGCCTGCTTTGCCTTGGAGAGCTCCTCAGCCCTCTAACCCAATTCTATGAATATTCACTACAAGGTGGCAGGGAACTAACATGTATTGGATGACTCCTAAGTTCTAAGCACTGTGCCAAGTGTTTTCAACATACATTATTAAATAAGTTAATGTTTTGTAAAGTTTTTCAAACAGTGCCTGGCACATGGTAGGTGCTACAAAAGTGTTTTAAGTAAAATGTACAAAGGAATAAACTCTAACAGCAATTTAAATGGACCATGATGGCAGATGGCCATCAATATCTAGTTCTGTCACTAAACATTTGTGTGACTTGAGCAAGTTATATGTCTATGAGACTGTTTCTGTATTTGAAAAGTGGACATAACAACTGTACCTACATCAGTAGCCACATTAGGTATATGAGCTGTTTTGAGCATTAAATGAAAACCCATATAAAGTGCTTAGGAGAATGCTTGGCATGTAGTAGGTGCTTCAAATATGTTAGGTATTATTGTCTGTAGTCCTCACAAAACCCTGTGAGATAGTAATGTAAATATATGGTAATTTTATAGTTGAAGAAACCCTTGGTTAAGATGTGCCTCACATCTATTAAGTGGCGGAGCTATGATTTGATTCTAGGCCTCTGGCACTAGTCAGTGTTCTTTCCACTGAACCATTTTCAGCAAGCAGCTTTCCATAAACTGTCTACCTGCCCACCCCCTGCCTCATGGCACATACACATAGCCCCCAAAACTTACCTCTTCTACCTGTGAATTTATAACCATTCATTCAGCCTTGTGGATAAAAACGTATCTTCATTCCTTATTTGTTGCAGCACTCATGGATCACACTGTGGCCTAGGACTGATGGGAATAAAAGGTGAAGAGGAAAGCACCACCCTAAATATGTGTTCGTGAGTCTGCCCACCACTTTCCACATGCCATTTCTTATTTGTTGTGAGCAATGGCAGAGAATGTGGTCAGGCTTCAGCCTCTCCAGAGGCTGCGAGGCCTCTCTATCCAGCAGACAGCTTTTGTGGAAACGGTGTACCAGCTAAGTAGTCTAGTCCATTTATATGGCATGTACAAATTTTCAATAAATGCCTAAAATTAAAGCATTCCTCATCTTAAGACGGTGAGGGGAGGAAACCACAGTTTGTACTTTCTTTGTGTCAGTGAGTTTATACACAATTACTATGGCAGATGCTCATTCCATGTAGCACTCCTATTAAATGGTAAATATAGGTAAGGAAACCAGGAGGAGGAATGACTTCTGTGTGGAGAAAACCCAGCCATTACACAGTTTGTCAGAGTTGTAGTATCTTTGAAGCAAATTTTTGTAAGACACACTGTTTTCTCATTGATAGCTGTTAAAAAATTGAAGGAAAAAGACAGGCTGAACTGAAAAATCTGGCAGGTGCACCAGACAGAGGAGAGTGGAAGACTCTTAGCTTTTTACTAATACTGGAAGACCCCTTCCAATTCCATTTTTAGGACTGCTTCCTTCCCTTCAGTGAGACTGCAGTGTCACCCTTCACCAATAGGTGCCTCCATCACACCAGATCCCCCCCTTAGGACTAGAAGCTTCAATTTCAGTAAATGCCAGTGCTCTGCTTTTTTATCAGCTCTCAAACTGTTAACATTTTCTGTTGGAAAAGGACATGGGCATAGGCATACACAATTCTAAAACTGATAGAGAGATTAGCTGCCCTTCAGAAAAGATGGACAAATCTGGCATACACTTATACCAAAAAACCTTTTAAATTAGTCCATACATTTGGACCCAGCAATTATAGAGTATTATCCTACAGTAATAGGATAGTTTCACAAAAACATGTTTAGAGGAGATATCACAGGGTTATTACTACGGAATTCTAGGTAGCCATTTAAAAAAAATTATGTGTGGGGGGCCAGCCCCGTGGCCAAGTGGTTGGGTTCACGTGCTCCACTTTGGTGGCCCAGGTTTTCGCTGGTTCAGATCCTGGGCACGGACATGGCACCACTCAGTGGGCCATGCTGAGACAGCGTCCCACATAGCATGGCCAAAGGCACTCACAACTAGTGTACAGCTGTTTGCTGGGGGACTTTGGGGAGAGGAAGAAGAAAAACAAAAAGATTGACAACAGATGTTAGCTCAGGTGCCAATCTTTAAAAAGAAAAATTATGTGTGTATGCATGCACACGTGTAAATAAAATCTGTAGTGAAAGAGATCTGCAAGAAGTGCAGTAGACCTCTAGATCCAGGCTGCCTGACTTTGAATGCCAGCTTTCCTACTTATTAGTTGAATGAACTTGAGTAAATTACTTAACATATTTGTGCTTGGGATAATATGGATACATCTCTCATAGGATTGTTGTAAATTGAGATTATGCATTCACAGTATATTATGTGTTGTATGAAGCATGGAGGGTTACAGAATAGTATGTATAGTTTGGGTCCATTTTTGTAGAAAAAGATATGCATAAGCTTAGAACAAAACCTGGAAAGCTATATGCCAAAATGTTAACGATATTTATCTCTGGTGAGTGGGATTGGCAGATTAAGTTTTACCAAATGCTTTTCTGTGTGTAGGCTGTTTTTTGTTTTAAAATCAGCATATATTGCTTTTATAATTAGAAAAAAATAATTCTGCTTAAAATTAACTCTGGCAGAGAATTAAACACTGGCATTTAAGGCAGTGTTTAAACTTTTAGAAGTAATTTCTCTAAGATCTGGCCCTGTGTGAAAGTTGGGAACCAGGAGCCAGAATTGAGGAGATTGATTTGGGATCGAGACACTGCAACTTGAAGCTCCTTTGTAAAGAGGAAAGTTCCCCAGGTATACTGCCAACCTCAGCTGCTAGGCCCTGAAAACATCTTGAAACTGACAGTGTTGCTGGATTCTTTCCAGTGCAGCTGAGCTCCAAAGCTGTGGGAGCTTAGCTGCTATTTACTTCTTGAGACTCCAGTCCTGAAAGACAAAGTAAGTGTCTGCCTTTCGATACAGGCCTGGGTTGCCACTTCAGCTCTGCTCCTGGGCAAGTCACTTAACCTTGTTTAGGTTCATTTCCACAGCTGTATAAAATGAGGAATTATGTACTTTTAAGGATTATTGTGAAATTTCAAAGATCCAGTTTGTGGAAAATGACAGAGTAGTGGGCTGTGTATGAATTATTTTCTGTCTTTGAGCCTCAGTTTCCTCACCTTTAAAATGGGGACATTAGGGGCCAGCCTGGTGGCGCAGTGGTTAAGTTCACATGTTCCGCTTCGGCAGCCCAGGGTTCACCGGTTCAGATCCTGGGGTGCAGACATGGCATCGCTTGGCAAGCCATGCTGTGTAGGCGTCCCACATATATGGTAGAGGAAGATGGGCATGAATGTTAGCTCAGGGCCAGTCTTCCTCAGCAAAAAGTAGAGGATTGGCAGGAGATGTTAGCTCAGGGCTAATCTTCCTCAAAAAAAAAAGGAGGGGGGGGAACATTAGTGGGGCTGACCCAGTGGCGTAGTGGTTAAGTTCGTGTGCTCTGCTTCAGTGGCCCAGGGTTCACTGGTTCAGAATCCTAGGTGCAGACCTACACACTGCTTATCGAGCCATGCTGTGGCAGATGTCCCACATATAAAATAGAGGAAGATAGGCACAGATGTCAGCTCAGGGCCAGTCTTCCTCAACAAAAAGGATTGGTGGCGGATGTTAGCTCAGAGCTAACCTTCCTCAAAAAAGAAAATTAATAAAAAAGTAAAAAATAAAATGAGGACATTAGTACCTACTTCATAAGGTTGCTCTGAGGATTAAATTAAGGATAGCAGATATTAAGTTTTCAGTAAATGACATTTTACCTTCCAAGTGTAGGACTACAGAAGCAGATTAGGGCTCCCTGTGCCAAGAGCACTCCCTTTGCTCATAGGATAGCCAAAGCCATTTCCTTCTCCTGGATGGGTAGGGCTGGACATTTCCCCTTGGGCCCCCAACTCCTGAACTCTGCAGAGATTGGCCTGGACCATAAGGCCTCTGAGGCCTCCGTCTGCACACTCTGTTCTTTCGGCTGATGCTCCCACCTTTTGGAAGCCAAAGCTGCCAACTTGGCCTCTTGCAAAACACACATTCCATTCATAAGTGCGTTTGTGCATTTTTCCTCCCACACCCTTCTAGGCAGCCAATGCAGAGCTGCCAAGGCAGCTGCTGGAGAAGCAGCTTCTCATTTGGGGGAGAAAGCAACTCCAGGGGTTTTTACAGAACTCTTCGTTTAGGCTTTGAATATATTACTCCGACCTTCATGGCCTCACCTATAGTGAGGTTGTTCAGACATTCTGCCACATTTGTTTTCATTTCCTTTTGTCCCCCGTTTTGTAAATAACCTCTTCCCTATTATAAGGAAACACATTAATAGAAACTTGAAAAATAAAGAAAAGTTAAAATTACATCTAATCCCACCACTCAGAGTCAATGACTGCCACTTATTTTACAATCTTCTATCATGCTTTTTCCATTATTCATAAGCAGAATTTTTAGCTGCATAATATTCTAGCATGTTGATGTGTGCTGCAATTTCTAAAACAGTCCCCTATTGTTGACACTGAAGTTGTTCCCAAATGATGCTGCCTGGTATATCCTTGCACATCCATCTTTGGCAGATATTTCTCGAAGAAAAATTCCTAGAAGTGAAATTACTGGGTTAAATAATATGAACAGGTAGTTTTTTTAACTCCAGAAAAGTTTTTACACTGTTTGCTAGCATGAATTTGTTTCAAATCTTTGCCAATTTGACAAGTTAAAAATGTTTTTCATCATAGGTTTTCTTTTTTATTTATTTGAATACCCTTTAGATTGGCATCTCTTTTTTCCAGCAGCTTTTTGGCCAATTGTTTTTCTTCAGTGAGTTGTCCACATTCTTTGCCCATGTTTCTGTTGTTAAGTACTTTTCCATACTGAATTTTTAAGGTCTCGTTATGGATTTAGTGTCCATTTGTGAATTACTGCAAAAATGTTTCTAGTTTTTTATTTTAAGGTAGTAAGTTTTGGAAGTTTGTTCTTGTATTTTATGATTTCTATTTGCTTTTATACTTACAAAGTCTTGATTGATCCAGAGATCAATTTAATGTCCATTGACAAATATGTGTATATATACACACATATATATTTTTTAATGAATTCATTTTTACACTTAATACCTTATTCCTCCTGGAATTTATTTAGACATATGGTAACTTTTCCTCAAATAGATTTTACCCAATTATCTATCTTTACTTACCCAATAAAGGAGGATGCCTCCTTTATCATGTAGGTCCATGCATACAAGAGCATGTGTCCATGTTTTCTTCTATCTTACACTAGTACTATTTTGTAGCTTTATATTGTAATATACTAGCAATTTCAGCAGCACCACCCCAGGTAACCATAGGGCCCATGGAGAATCCCCATCAGCATGGATTACAGAACACTACAAGTTTAGAGGCTTTGCTGCTGATTGCACTGCTGCCATGTTCACAAGGACTTTCTCAGTACCCCTTTAAGGCAAGAAAATCAAGATTGGAACATTTGTAGGAAGAACTTTAAACCCAGGTAAGAGCCTTTTGGCTTTCATAAGACAGAACATCCTTAGAACTCACAGCAGAAGAAAGAAAATGGAAGGGTTAGGTTGGCTCCCCTGGCCTTTCCTTCCCAAGCAGACTAACTCTTCGGATCTAGGTCAAATCCCAGAGCTAGAGGATGACTTGCACATCCAACCCAGCCATGTGCTTTGGCAACTGGATTTGAGGGGAGGGAAGAGACCAGTGCTGAGGTGATTCTTCTGTACTCCTCCAGACCCTCGGCACTACCTTCAGTATACCTTTCTTGCTAGAAAAAGTCCATTCCACATATAGTTAAGCTCATCTGGTAATTGTGTGACGTTGCTTGCCCCTCATTGAATTGAAAATTGGATTTTAGCCATATATAATCTGTACAGCACTGTGACCACACTTTGAATAGCTTCAGGCTCTATATAAGCACCCAAATCAGTGTCATTCACTTCATCATTCCCCACACCTCTATATGTAAGGCCCTGGCTGGGCTCAGTAACTCAGAAGGGCCAACGTGCAGAGAACACAAGCTCAAGAGCCACCTGGGGAATAAGCCATGTTTTGGAGGTATACTTTTTAAGTGGAAAAAAAAGTCACCCCCTAAGATTTCCTTCCAGCCTCTAGCTGGTGCTGACTTTGGTAATAGGGAAAAGAAAAAATTTCAGTCCATTGAGGAAACCTTAAACCCTCTCCCTAGACAGAACGAAGGTGTAGCCATGATTCCCAAGCGCTTTCCAACTGAAAAGAAAAATAAAAACACATCTAATCCTACCACTGTACTTAATTATTTTTAGGAGATAACCAACATGAGGCTGGGATCTTTGGGAAGGCCATCAGGGCCTGCATCAAAGAAGTGAGTAAGATGGCTGGCCAATAGCTTACCTAAATATAAACAGTAACTAGATTGCAATACATTGAAAGGAAACTAAGGGAGAAGTGGTCTACCATAATCAGATTCAGATTTATAGATTTATGAACCATCAAGGATCACAGTAGTCTAAGCCACCCGCAATTCCCTATTTGGCACACAGGGAAGCTGAGCCCCTAAGAGGGGCGGTGACTTGTGAAAGGTAATGTGTGACCATGCCAACCCCCCATCCTCCCATTCTGGATTTCCTGCATTACTCTCCTGACATCCTTTTGGAAACCTTAAACTTGTGTGTCTTAGATGCTTTATAGACTTTCTTTTAAATCCTAACACTGGTGGAAATAACAGTCTCTTGATTTACAGATGGATAAGAGGAAACTCAGAATTTCACTAATTTGCCAAAGGTCACAAAGCAGTGGCACTTGATAGTTTCAGATTGTCTCTTTTGCCATCCACTTAGCAGTGCTCAAATTCACTTTTTATTACTCATGGGAATTCACATCAGTTGCTAAGACTGGTTGTTTAGGTAGTGGCCCTGTGAGGGCTTATTTGCTTTTTGCTACAGGGACCCCTAAAGGCCATTAAGCTTAGTGAGTGGGAGGTCAACATCCATATTTAGAGTCTAGGGATCCTGGTACTCTGGATTATTTTCCAAAGCATAGGAATTGCTTTCCAGTATCATGTCGGAATAGGCTCCCAATGGGTAAATCTTGCCCCAGAATAAAGTCACTGTTTTTTGTTGTTGTTGCTGCAGAATTGTCAGTAGTCAAGTAAACAAATTTATTAAATCCAACAGCAGGTAACCTTCAAATAAAAAAAACATCAAAAGAAAGAAATAATGTAGACAAAGACAAAAATGTGTGTAACAAGGTAATAAAAATATTCAAGGGGCCATTTGGAGAGTGCAGCAGTGCAGAGAATACAAACGAAAGTATTACTTTTGTCAACAAGTTTGTACAACTTCAAGAAACAGACACGATGGTCACAAACCAAGAGGAATCCACAAAGGTGGAGGGTCACATGAGCAGTGAACTCATCACCTCAGCGGGTTAAGGCAGGATATCTGTAGGACCAGTTCATCCAAGCCCCATTTGCCTATTGCTTCAAATTCCCCCTTTGAAACCATATTCATTAGTGCAATAAGTAAGGGCAATTAATCTCACACTCGGGGCTGGGGGCCAGGGTCAGAGGGAAGACACTTTTCCCAGAATAAATGTGTGTTGGGGGGAAATAAAAAACCACAGCAGCTGCTGAATGGCTTCCTTTGGCAATATCCAAGATTTGTGTTGAAAGTAGTAGGGAGGGAAGGTGGGTGGTAGAAGTACTAGCTATCTGTAAGAGCAGGCTGAGTTTTCAAGAAGAGGAAGAGGAAGGACGTGATGCCCCAGCACCTCAGTCAGAAACAGAACCTGATGGTTACTCAAAGCTATTTGAACCACTTGGCTTCTGCAACCAGTGCTCAAGCATCAATTTTATCTTTCAATAATGAAAACCACCAGATCCTCACTAAAATGCAGTCCCAATCCAGGTTAAACTGGATATATGCTATAGTTACAGTTTACCATAGTTGAATAAACTCTGAAGGGAGGGGGTGTGGTGGGTGGGAAGCCCCTCTATATGATTCAGAAAACAGATTGTGGAGTAAGAGGAGGAGGAATATCACATGTCCTCAAATGAGTCCCAATTAACACACTTTAATAACTTTCAATAGTCCTTTCAGCTGTTTAAACAAGATACTGCTGGAGTCCCCCACGGAAGACCTTTGTCAGTTACCAAGATGTTCAAGTAATCACTAACCAAATATTAGAGACACAAGAATGGCACAGCAGGCAACTAAAACAAAAACCTAGCAGCTTCCTTCCAGCCCTTATAATTGTACAATTGGGTCTAAATTTGGGCTGCACTGCACTGAAGACTTCACTTTAAATGTGGCAAACCAAACACAGTCCTAAATAGAAATCTGTTTGAGTTTTTAAACTTTTAGACCCAAGTCCTTATCCCAGTAATTTCCCACCATTGTTTAATACAGTTTGGCATAGTATAGTATATGAGGCCATCACATGAACTATGGAGTCCCACGCCCTGCAGGCTCCAGCACTGAGGACTGAATTTTGGCACCAGCCCCTGGGAGATCGGTACTGTTTGTTTGAAAGACCGACTAATACTGTGTGGCTTACTCCTTTCTTCCTTTCCAAGAAGGCTAGTTTGTGCTTTCCTTAGGGAAGTTTAATATTTCCTTGGGCCTGGGGGCTTAGGTGAAATTTGGACCTTCACCCAGTTGTAGATTTTTCTTCTCAGAAGGGTATACATGGGGTCTTGGACCCAACTCTCACATGTGGGCATATCTGGCAAGGATGAGAGAGAACTGCTGAGGCAACCAGCTGAAGCATAGCAAAGTGTCATTACAGGAGGTGGGGTTAAGAATGATACATTCAAATCAGGCAGGGATGGGGAAAGAACAATTCAGTAAAGCAACACTTCATCTCATACAGCTTTCTAATAAATGGCTAAAGAAACATCATAGAAGCTCACAAAGCCATTTGCCAAAAACCAAGCAATTTCGCAGCACACATTCAGTTTGTTGTAGTCACCCTCAGATATTTGCCTATTTTCAAAATGGTATCCACATCCTGCCCCTGTCCACACCACCCTGGTGTTACACTGTTCAAGTGAAGGGTGCAGTGGCTCACCTGAGGGGCATGTGTTTAGCCACTTCCACACAATTACTGCGCACTCATTAAGCAGCAAACCTATTTCTAGGTTAAGAGGAACAGGGACATTTCATTTAACACAAGTAGAACTGCAAACCCTACACACACCCCATCTTGGATCCCTTTGCAGAAAAACTACTTTTCCTGTGGTCAAGAGAAAGTCAAGCATTGGCCTAGAGCTATTGCGGAAGCTTCAATTCCTTGCATCAAAGATTCAACCTGGAAGGAAATCTTTAAGTCCCTCCCTGAATGCTCCCTTTTCTGGCTTCTCATTTGCATTTTTGTAACAAATAGATCATTAAAAATACAACCAAAGATAATTTTTAATTGCTCTTTTGGGGGCGGAGCTGAATAGTTAATTAAAAAACAAAATCCACCCCCGCTAGTACACCTAATGCATGGAATGCCTTCTTGTGGCTGGGGAAGGGATCCAGTTCCGCCAGAGTCCTCAGGATCCTCCACGCCTCCCTCTTGTGCACTTCTCTCCATACACCCTTCTGATCTGGGACAGCAAGAGCCTTACCTGCCTTGTCCCTTATTCAACCTCTACCCAATCCAGAATCAGGAAAAACGGGGTTGCACACTGGCTGGAGAAGGTGGTCTCTTTAAGACCTCAGTCTGGGCACCACAAGTACAGTTGAGCCCATAGAATCTGCTGGGGCCCCTAGAAACCCTCTATACAACAATCTTCTGTCTTAGGCTAGAACAAAGCCAGGCATCTGGCCTGAGACCCTCTTCAGCTTTCCAGCAGTATTGCTAACCTACTGTGGCTGATTTTAAAGTTTCCCATCCGCCCTTCTAGAAGGGGCAACTGTCAGGTTTAGGATTAAAAAAAAAAAATTTAAACTCCAAACTTGTTCCCTATGTCAATCTCAATTTTAGAAAAATATCGACTGCAGAAACTCCTTAAATAATCATCTTTGTAAAGATGGGAGCCCAGAACCTTACAGCTGCTAATAAAGGAACTCAAAATAAGCAATTCCTGCCCAGGCTGAGAAACATACACCTGGGAGATGGGGTAGTTAGGAGAGAAAACTCCAAATGTTTAATAGACAAACTCTCATTACCTCAAGAATATAAATATTTTTATAAGTTTTTATTTAAAAGATTCCCTTTTCAATCTGTTCCAAAGTGTCAGAAGCTGAACTGTACAAGTTCCTGCCACCCACCCTTCCAGTACACTTTTTGAGGACATTTTTTTTTAATGGAAAAATAACAAGAGGACCCTCTACTGAAACGAGGCAGGAGCAGAGTCAGCTCTTGTTGGCAGTTTGGCCAAAGCTGGCCTTATGGAGCGAGCATGCGGAGGAGTCTGGGGAACTGGGCTCCTCCCTCCTGTGAGGAAAGGGCTAAGAAAATTCATTTTCTCTTTAGTGAAAATGGTCCAAATTCAGATTCAAAAGCCTCTATTATGACGTTCCCTGGCACTCTTCTTATATTTTATATATGGAAGGCAGCTCCCTCTTTTATGGCCAGTTTTAGCAGGCAAAGAAACAAAGGAATATAGATACATATATGCGTATATATATATTTTATATAGGTAAAATATATACATATCTTATATATGTATATATACATATTTGGGGGTAAGGGAAGGAGAGGAGGGTCATGTAAACCTAAACAGTCATCACGTTACCCCAAATGAGCCTGACATTAACAAAGAAGATAATAAATAACTCCTGGGGGTTAAGTGACAACATTGGTGCAGCAAGAAGGGAAAGGGCACACGTTTAACTATTAAATACGCTTCTATATTTGTTTGGCAGAGTTCAGGCCAGCCCCAGGCTTCTGCACTTGCCAGACAAGTAAGCTGATGATATTCAAAAAAATTTAAAAAAAAATAATTCAAGCAGAGCTCCATACCACAGTTTTCCTTCAAGTCAGTTGGCCGGCAGGCACAGTTTTCCGACCACTAAGAACAGAAACTTTGGCTCCAAGGGAAATGAAAAAAAAAAAAGTATTTCTACTTACAACATGAAAATACAGAAAAACTCATCAAAGAAAGAAAACTATCAAAGTCTACTTCCAGCAAAACTGAGGTAGCACTGCTTTCTCTGCATTCAATGCTTAAGTGGTTCTCAGTATAATATGTTCTAAAAAAAACTGCTCACTTGACTGACAGGTGCAGTATGTTGATGGATAAACTCAACATGAAATGCAATAGGTGAAAGAAGGAATGAGCAAGAAGTGAGGAAAATAAGGGTTTGGGATAAATTAGCTAAAAAGGGGGTTGTCACCAGACTACAAACGCTCTTGGCTGGCCTTTGCTCTCCAAGAGCTTTAATTTGCCTGGGAATTAATGCAATGTGGTTAACAGTTAACACTGCTATTCAACTCTGTAAATCTTTAAAAATAATTATTACAACCTAAATTCAACCATGTAAACAGCACTACACACAGTACAGACCTGCCCTGAAAAACAGAATATGCAAAACTGAGATCTGGCACTGTATCATTTTGTAATGTTAATTCAACCTAACCGTCCCACTCCCCGGCCCTACCCTACACCCGCCCCCCAAAATCTAATTTGTGCAAGAAATGGCAGGCTATTCTATCTGAAGGCTTCAAAAAAAAGATACACAACATGTAGCCAGGTTCAAATATTTTGGGGGATCCCCCAAAAAAGAAATAACCAAAATAACCAAAAAGTGAAGAAAGTGCCTAAAACATGATACAGCATTTTAGAGCCCTTTCAGATACAAGGCAGAGAAAGGTGTAAAGTAGAAAATATCCGGATCTTCAGTAATTTCCAGAAAGGTCCAATTCCTCAGTTGGCGGCAGGGCAGCAGGCAGATCCTTGCTGCTGCTCCTGGGACAGAGTCACTAAGTCTGCTCCTCGGGACACAAGCCCTCGGGCCCTGAGCTGAATGCACCTCTCCCTTCCCCTTCTCTTTTCCTTCGCTCCATTTCCCACTCCACAAAGGTATCAAAGAGACTTGGCCAGGCCTCATCTTCACTGTAGTTGCTGAGGTCGGGGCCAATCACCTGAGTGAAGTTAAGGAACATGTTCCAAGTGTCCCGGGAGATGCCCTTGATCCCCGAGGGGTTCTCTGTTAGGAAGTTTAGCCATTGGTCCAATACTGGAGGATTGTTCTGGGTAAAGACTAGTTTCCACAGGGCAATGGCTATTTCCCGATGCAGTGACCGCTGCCCTTCTTCAGAGTCCAGGCCAAACTGAAATGTAAACCGGTAGAGATCCTTGAATTTATCCTCTTGTTTGGCTTCTGTTAAGAGGCTAGGGAACCGTGCACAGATCCCATCAATGCTGTCTGCACTTATTGCTTTGCAACCATCAAAAAACTCCTTCCTGCAACAGGAAGGAGGGGGCACAATTAATAATTGTAAACAATATCATTTACTGAGAGGTAATATAGTAATTAATAGCACAGCTTTGAGGCTGGATGGCCTGGATTTGAATTCTAACTCCTCCGCTAATTAATCCTATTTCTTCATCTGTCAAAACTCTTCATAGGGTTTTGGTGAAGACTAATCAAGTTATATGTCAACCGTTTCTAACAGTGCCTGGCACATGATAGGCAGCTGATAATGGTTCATTCATTCATTCATTCATTCATTCATCTTTCCAAAGCTAAACCCAGGTCTCCTGCTTCATACACCCTGTTTCCCATTCTGCAAGAGTAATTACTGTAGACTCTCTTCCCAGATCAGAAGTCTTCCTGCTTTCTTTTAGATTCTCTATGGATTATTTGTTTTTGGAATATTTTTTGTGACTGCCAAGGGAGATTTCTATAGCCAGATTCTGGATGAACCTGGGTGACTCTGCCACCAGGGATCAAAGTTCTATTATTAAAAAACAAAAATTGTGTATTTTTAAAATCTATATAAACTTTCAGCTTACGACATGGTTTCATGTGATCATCTTCTCAGAGACTGCTGTATCCACTGAAGATATAAGGCATCTGAGGTCTGTTGGGTAACCTACCCAGGGGCTAGAAATTATATGGGGTGGTTCTCAAAGTCCATTCTTATTATAACCCAGTGCTCTGTAAACCACACTTTGGGGTGATCCTGCCATGTCCTCCCCCACAAACAACCTCTATAAGGACACATGATCATGACGATATGCACAACTACAGCTTGATAACTGGGGCCAGCTGTCCTTCTTGGCCCATAGGCTAGCTGAAGGCAACGTGTGAAGAGCTAGAAGGGGCAAGTGGCTTCATGTAGTGACAGAGGCATATGCCCAGAAGCACTCACTGTATTGGCACTCACAGAGCCTGGCACATCATAGGTGTACAATAAATATCAAGTGTGTGAGGAAGTACGTGAATTGATAAGTAAAAGAATAAGAGAAAAGATAAAGGTTTGAAACAGCAGTGGGGCTGGGCAGCAGCTTGGCATTGTGGCTCAACATGGATTACTTCTCATTTAACTTAAGGCAAAAATGGTTGGTGTCCAGTTACTCGGAGGCTGAGTAGCTTTAGAGAAATTGGTCAGAAAAAGAAAAAAGGACTTACCCAAAACCCTATGAAGCCAACCCAGTTCTATCCTAGCTGGGCACCACTGCCCAATGCTGCTCTCTTTCCTCCTCTGCTCACCTGGTGACATGAAGTATTTGTGACTAACCTGGTGAATTTGCACATGGTAGCAGCCTGGAACTTCCAAGCCAAGAGCAGCACTCGAAATTCTGTGGGGTCAACACACAGGTCATTGCAAAAGCGCTCCATGCCTTCTTCCAAAATTGCATCCTCCCGCTCATCCTTGTAGCGCCTGAACAGTTCTTCCAACTTCTGCAAAGAAGACTCCTCGGCATTTGACTTTGGCTCCCTCCCAGCATCTCCCGAGGATGTTGGCAGCTGGCAAGCCTCAGTGGCAGCCTCTGCCTTCTTGGTCCCATTGACAAGGATATCCCCACTTGGCTTGCCACAGGCTGGTGGCTGTTCCTCACGGTGGCCTGCACCCCGCCTGCTGTGTGATTTGCTGCTGGGGTCACGGTCTCCATTCTTGCTGCCCAGGGTTGATGAGGGATTCTTGCACTTGGTGACGCACTGGCCCATGGTGCTGATGGCCTGGCCTCTAGAGTGGCCCCCTCTGGATTGGATGCCCTCCCTGCCACTGGCCCACGTGCCTCAACATGCCATCAGCCAGAGGAGCCAGCCAACCTGGAAGGAAATTAGAGAGCAGTCACCGCTGGAAAGTGAGACTTTTGCAAGCTCCTCTCTAGGGACTATGCACTGGAGCACCACTGTATTTCAATGAGCCAACCATGAACCAGGGAGATACCCTGAGTTTACACCCCCTCCCACCTAAGGCAGCTCTATACCTTCACTTTGGAAATGCAGTGGCTAGGGCACATATGGAGAACCAATAAGGAAAATTCCTAAAATTCTTAAGGTAACATAGGTTACAAAGAGGTTGATTCATGTGCAGAATGCATCAAGGAAGACTATAGTTTTGCCAAAAATATTCCAGAGGAAATCTGTCTTGCCAACTTGCCATTACATAAGAAAATTATTTGGACCTGGGTTAAGCCAGAAGGTGGAAATAAATGATTCATCTTCTAGTCTCTAATGTCACCTCAGGTTTTCTTTTTAAGTAGGTTGAGTAGGGAGAAGGGGTGGCCACATCCAAGACAACTATAGAGTTTCATAATGGCCTAAGATAAGGCAAAGGATTTGCAGAGTTAAGACTACAAGTACAGTCCTAGCCAAATAGCAAAGTGAAATTTGTCTCTGATCTCTTCAAATTCCTTTCTGGGAATTTGGATCTCACCTCCAAAGTAGGTGAAATACCCTTTCTCCACCCTTCTTCTGCCCACCTATTGGAGCCATCCACCAAGCCTGTACTCCATACCAAGATTCCCAGTTCCAGAGCTTCTTTTTCTCCCCCTTCAGGTCCTCTGCAAGGCTGTATGTAGAATGCAAGCCAAGATCACAATAAATATGAATGTGCTATAGGGCCTGCAGGCTCAGTCCTCCACGAGGGTGTCTCTGCTTTAAAAGAGGGGCTGATTTCCCCAAATACAATCTCTAAATGGTAAATAATGACTGGATGAAAAAGTCTGCACTGTTACATAACAAACTCATCATGGTGATTTATTTATTACTTACATAATTAAAGTGCTTTTTTTTTTTTTAAAGAATTGCTAGAAATTTCTGGGCCAGGGGTGAGGTGATTTCTCTGAAGACTCTGTCTACTCATGACTCTTATTCTTACTTTCAACTAGTAAACTAGATGATCCATCTACAATTTAATACCCATAAAATTTTGTGTTTTGCTATAATAATTGCAGCAACTGAAATTGCAATGTTAATAGAAATTTAGACCAGGAACCAGAAATACAGTAGGGAAAGCAGACCAAATCAATGTCAGTCCCATGCCTCTCCAGCTCTCGGGAGCTTTCATGGACCTTCGTGATCCAAATTCAAAGCTCTTAGGAGACCGGCAGTGGGGCAGAAGGGTACTTTTTAAGGCAAGTTGGAACTTTAAACTTTACCTAAAGAACTTTAGCTTCCTCCAAATAGTCCCTGGATAAATTTGGAGTTATCTCCAAAAGGAATTGTAAGGGTAATTTCTAAGTATACAAGTTTAAAATGAAGACCAAAAGCATCCCTTTAGTTATTGGAGACGTATCATATCAGGGTGTGTCCCATTTTTCCACACTCAGAGAATAAAAGACAAAGAGACATGTCTACACATGCCCTCAAGACTTGCAGTTTCACTTAGGCTTCAAAAATACACTGAAACTCTTATAAGGGTTTTTGGTGTGGAAAATGAGACCCAAGTCAGTTTTTTCTAAGTCTTTTTATGCTTTAAGAGTACAGCTAGGAAGCCTATTAAAATTTTAAAAGGTAAAGGGTTAATTCTGGGAAGACCAGCATACACCGGAAGCAACTGTTCAAGCTGAATTATCTCAAAACAAGCAGGACTATAGCATGTGGAGGGTCTGGTTTCCAGATTTGTGTTTCTAAAGACCAGAGTACTGAAGGAAACAAAAGGCCCAAACTTACACAAACCCACATGCTCGCAGACTGGCAACTAATTCCCAGGCACGCTGACTCACCAGGGTTTGCTGCTCAGCTCCTGCTGCTGAGGGAGGCCCAGGTACCTGGCAGGATAAGAGGATTTCCTGGCCTCCATCTGACCCACCTACATCAGGCCACTCACCCCTGCCCCCACCAGACAGATGCTTCATTATACCAGCTTCCTCCAAATCCTGGTGCCAAGGCCTTCAGGTAGGGATGGAACAGATGGGCCTCCCAAAGAGGCCCTAATCCCATTTACCCACCTGGCCCTCCATGTAAAAGCATCTTTCATGACCTGACACAGCAGAACCAGCTGAAATCTGAAGACTTTTAACATGCCCAGCAGATGAGAAAAAGGAGGGGAAAATCAATTCAGACATGACCAATCAACAAGTGACAGAAGGTCAGATCCCTTCTTCCATTCTGGTCCCTTTCTTTGAAATGCTCCCCTTCCAGCTGAGTGTTGAGGGGAGTGGTGATCTCAAGCCAGAAGAAAATACTTTCATATCTGATGGTGAGTGCAGCCCCGATTACTCAAAGAGCTCCCTCCTTTTGTGTCTACCTCTTCTTTGGGAAAATAGTTCTGCTCCCAGAGCTTTTCCCAGGTTCACTCACAGTGCCCAGCCCCGTGTCCCAGGCTGGCAGCACTTCAAGTGTTTTAAAATTGAAGGTCTCCCTGGACCCACTAGCTGTTGGCTAATAGCTAATAATAACAGTTATCAATTATTGAACACTTGATAGCATGCCAGGCACTATGCTAAGCACTTTATGGACATTAAAACTCATATATCCTCACCACAATCCCATTTAAAGATGGGGAAACTGAGGCACAAAGTAAATTACCAAAGATCAGTTAAACAGAACCTGGTCTGGCTTGAGAAACCATGACCTTTACCACTAGGCTAGACCACTGAGCCCACGTACACCAGAGCACCTAAGGAAGGCCCACCAATGGATGGGTCCACAGCAATCCCAGAGCAGCAAGTTTTACGATCAGTCACTGGAAAGAGAACAACACATGGTCTGCCTAGTATGCAAGGGTGCCCTATCCACTGCCCTCTCCCAGCGAGTCCTGCCACTCTGATCCAGGTAGGCAAGATGCCCTTGGGCTCAGGCTCACCAGAGGTGGGGACTAGAATTAGTCCTGAGGCCCTAAACCTGTGATGTTTCAGTCCACTGACGTGGTTAAAAGATCCAGCACTAGGGGCCAACCTGGTGATGTAGGTTTGCCTGCTCTGCTTTGGTGGTCTGGGGTTTGTAGGTTCGGATCCTGGGCATGGACCTACACATCACTTGTCAAGCCATGTGGGTGGCATCCCATATACAAAACAGAGGAAGATTGGCACACATATTAGCTCAGCAATGATCTTCCTCAAGCAAAAAGAGGAAGATTGGCAAGAGATGTTAGCTCAGGGCTAATCTTCCTCACCAAAAAAAAAAACAAAAAAAAGATCCAGCTCTGAAGTCAAAGCCCAACTCTGCCACTGGTTATTGTTTGACCCTGATCAAAACCTGAATTTCCTCAACCTGCCTCATAGAGCTGTTGTAAGGATTCAGCCAAGATATGCAGATAAAGGGTACCTGGCACACACTGCCCACCACACAGAAAATACTTGATATGGCAGCTATCATTATTATTAACAGCCAACTGGTATCTAGTTAGCCTGATGGAAGCCCCAGCTTGTCCCATCTGAACAATGGGCTATAGGCTTCAGCTTCCCCAGGCCCAGTCAAGATGCCTACTCCTGCCTTGAGTCATTCACTTGGGTCTTGTTCAGAAACACTCTCTTGAACCATAGCACTGACCCTGCTCAAAAGTACCACTGCCCAGAAATACCTGGGGGATCAGATTCTCCATAAGATAAGGCTTCTTGTGATTGATCCTGGATAAAAGCAAGTTGGGGAATTCGCTGTGCCCTATGGACAATTTGAATCGCTGGTCACTCCCTGTCCCTAGGGGCAAGCTTCCAGGCAGTTTCAAACTCCTTCCCCTTTCCACTTAGTCCCAGCTCTGTAGGTTTGCAAAAGACAAGATTTCTAGCTAGCTACTCATTTACTACACTCATTTAATGGAACTGCCTTCCCAGTCGGTCCTCCTGCCAACTCTCTGAAGTGGAGAGCCTCAGCACAGTCTGGGCGCTCCAGAGCCAAATTTCATCAGTAACAGAGCTTCACTATTAATGAATACCACTCTGTATTTGTTAGTACATTATAACAGTCATATGTAAACATAGTTCTATGAAGTAATTACCCCCATTTCATAGTAAAAGAAACAGAGGCACACTGAGGCCAAGGAACTATCCAGGAAGAAACAGGAGCACAGTAATTAAGAGGATGAGCTCTAGGAGCAGACAAACCTGGATCTGAAACCACAGTGATGGCACCAACTGTGTGACCGTCAGCATATAACTTTAAAATGGGACAGCTGTACCTCAAGGACTGGTGGGTAGAATAAATGTGATAATCCACATAAAATGTTGGCCCAATACCTAGCTCATAGAGGGTATTCAGTAAGTATTAACATTAGTATTAGTAAGTGTTATAGTAGTTGTTATCACAAAGTCGGTGACAGAATCAAGCCTCTCTTCTCCTAGAACAGTGCTCTTTTCAGCAGCCAGTCCAGCTCTCCTGGGGCAGTTCAGGTATGCAGGACTCCCCAGATGCCCACAGCAGCTCTCCTGTTCTTGAAATAAGTGACTCTGCTCTCCTGCTTCAGCTAAGTGGCAAAAATGAGTTGAATGGGGCCAGGGACAAGGACGGGTGGGGAGAAAGGAAAGGCAGGAAGAAGAATAAAGGAAAAAACCCAAAAAACAAAAACCACAAACCCAGGAAACCTAGTTCTAGGCAGTTATAGCTTTGCGGGTTTACCTGAAAGACTGAAGAGAATAACTCTGCTCAGCTTATGCTGGACCAAGATCAGCCTCCAGATTTTCTCCTTCAATCTCGGCTCCAAATGCTTCTGCCTCCCTCCCTTTCTCTCTCTCTGCACATCAGCCTCCAGCCTCACTCCTCCCCTGTGCCAGTCCTGGCTGCTGTTCCTAGGGATGGGCTTGGCTGCCTGCCTGGCCCCAGGCCTGGAGCTGGCACTGCTGGGCCAAGGGCAATCCCAGAGGCTGCAGTCCCTGAGGATGCTCTGGCTCCAAAGAGGGATCAGGAAGCTGCTTATGTCTCTTAGGCAGTTCCATGAAGTGACAATCAGGCAAGTCCCTGTCTTCTAGGACTTACTATCTACTGCTGAGACAGAGCTGCCTCTTATGGAACAGAAAAACCATGAAGGGCTAAACCACACAGACACTGCAAATGGAGACAGGAACAGGAAAGAGGAGCGTGAACTAGTGTTATGGAAAGAAGGTGAAGGGACTGACAAAGAGGAACTAATATTTGTGGAACATGGTGCTACATGCTTCATATGCATCATCACCTTCAAAGCTCTCAACAACCTAGGTTATCAGAGCTTTTACAGATTAGGAAACTGAGCATTTTTAACTATTAAGCAGTGGGACTAGGAAATAAAACCAGTCTGTCCAATTCCAAAGTCCACCCCATGGAAAGGTTTCAGACAGACAGTGGGTCTTGTTCTGGTCCTTAAATGACTGGAAGCATGAAATGGAAAGGAAGAAGGCAAAGGGCCAATGTGGTTGGTCCCTGTTTGAGAGGTGATTTGAAAACATTTATTTATAGCAGTATCTTTTAAATTACATATATGAATTGAGGGGGTTGACATGAACTGTCACATTTAACCCACTACAACCCTATGAGAAAGATAACCTAATTTTCATTTTCCAGAGGGGAAACTGAATAGAGTTTAAGAGATTTGGTCTGAGGTCATATAGCCAGTCTATAAAGGAAAAGGGATTCAAACCCAGGCAGTCTGATTCTAAACTCTCCATTCTGTATCACTGGCCTCACTACTGTTCTCTGCTATGATGTGTGTGAGAATATACCCTTCCCCTAAGGAGAGGATGATGGCCCAAGAAGAAAAGGTACATTATCAACACTGAAGTGTACTCCAGAGGTACTGAGTCAATATGAACAGAGTAAACTCCCAGAGAGCCTTCGGTTCTGGTCGGGCATCTCCCTAAGCAATGTGTGCCCCTGAACATGTCACTTAACCTCTCTGAGTTTCTGTGACTCCATCATTAAAGTGAGGGGTCTGGATTAGTCCTTCCAAGTCTAATATTCTGGGACAACCTTTACTTTTGGCATCCCAAGAGGCTGAAGTTCTAAGTTTGCAAGCCTTCTAAGGACAGGCACTTTGCCTCCTTAGTGAATAGCTCTCACACTTCTTGCCCAAGCCTGTCAGAGCCAAGAGAAAATAAGAAGTCCAAAAGAAGAGAGAAAGCAGGGCTACTCCAACCTGAATAAGGGGTAAAAGATTACACTGTTTTGCAACCTTCCCTCTGGCTTAATCATCTTAGTTTGATCTCTGCAGGGTCAGCAATAGACCCTGACCTATGGAAAACAGACCAGAACACGGTGGCTCACTGCTGCAGCTGGGTGGGTCAGAAAGCCTGCTCAGAGGAATGCTGCGCTGGCTACCGAGGGGGAGCCTGTCACCCAAAGAACAGCCTTGTGAAATGAGGAGCTAAAAACAGAAGGTAAACGCTGCACCAAAACCCAGTGTCAGCAAGGCACTCGAGATCTACTCTGAAACCTCCTTGAGAGAACAGACTGCTCCAATCCACTCCTCCCATTCTGTTCCCATCTAGAGTCTATTCAGAAGCAAGAAGTCACTAACAAATGCTGGTGTTTCTACATATTAGCAATAAAAAACCCATCATTCCCTCTCATCTAAACAGTCTGTAGAGCTAGCTGGGTGCGTGTTTTTATTTCTTACCATACATGCCATACACCCAAAGGCCAGAGAACATGAGTTCCTCAGACAGCTTTTCTCCAGCTGCCAGGGGCTGAAGCGGCAGTACTGGCAGAAGCCATCCCCCGGGGGGGAGTCTCAAAGCAAGACGACGAGAACCCCTGAATCACACCTGGCAGCTGCAGATGCTGAATGACTTGAGAAAAAGATGGGAAATGTGTGGTGTCCATTTGTAAACTACTTCCTAGAAAGTAAACTTGCAAAAATAACAAGGAGGAAAGATTGAGGGAGTACTTTAAATGCAGAGTTGCTTGCTGTCACTTGGAACTTACAAGATCACCTTTGGAGATTACGTCTTACCCACAGCTACTTGGGAAGAAAAACTGTTTCCTCTGCCAAAGCAAACGAGACCCGTCTGCTGCTATTTTCATGCTTTTAAAAGACTTTTTGTCCTAAAATGTACTGCAGCAGCAAGCTAAGAGAGCAGTTCCAGTTGGTTGGGTAGGAACACATGACTTTCTACATCAACCAATCTCAAAGTCCAAAGAAAAAGAAAAGAGCAATGAAGGAAAGAAGGGAGGGGAGGAAGGGAAGAGAAAAAATTTTTTAAAGAAAATAAACCAACTGGTTATATTTCTGTAAAATAATCTTAGGTCACAGGACAGCCAGCCAGCTTTGCGCAAAGTAATTTTTCTTTTCTTTTTAAACTGTTCTTACCGTTCCCTACCTTGCATATTTCAAATATACTAATAAGAATATATATCCAGTTGAAGCCTGAGGACTGAAGCCAGTGTAGGCTGGCTAGAACAAATACTACTTGCCAAACACAACGAAGCAAATACACCCATGTACTATAAAGTTTCCAAATACCAAATAATGAAGCATTTTTGGTCTCTGGCTCTAGAGCTGAGCTACATGTTTAATCCTATATGACTCAAAATAACCAAAAGAGGGCCATATCATTTTACTGACCCAGACCTGGAACATTTCTTGCTGTCACTATTGATCTGGACAGGTCTGACTACCCACTTACGTGCAAAGCAGGCATGATTAAGGGGCACCAGATTTCTAGGTTGGCTATTCGTTTTGTTTTTGAATCGGCCTTTTCAGTTCCTTTTCCTGTTTAAAACCAGAGGGCTGTCTTAGATTTGTGCTCTTTGGTACCAGGATAAAAATGGCATGCCTGCTACACTTTTCATCTCTGGTTTTATGCTTGGAGCTTGTTTTCTTCCTTAGAAAACAGCCTCATTAGGCCCCAGTGAAGGAAAACCACTGATTAGGCATGAATTCCCTGCTTCCAGTTAGTATATGGAAGCCAGCCACCCTGAAGGTTTACCTGATTGTAAAGGATTAGTCGTCAAACACCCAATTACCACATCAACTGTTCACTTTTCAGTCACCTGAGGAATTCAGTAGTCAGCAACTGACTGAAAAACAGTTCACTGGAGATGAGATTTGCTTTTGCATCTACGTAAAAGAAAGGCAAGAGAAGAAATTGTGAAATGAGTTGAAAGATGAGGAAGGAACCCAATATATATAAAGATAATAAATGACTGCATCCAAATGTCTTAAAGGGGCACCTGAATGAGCACAAATGTATAGATGTGGTTTCCAAAGCCACAATTCCTCTAAGTAGGCCTCAGGTTCATCACGTGGAAACTAATCTCTCTCTCAAATGTTTGTTAATTCTTAAAAAAAAAAGTCCAAATCCATTAAGGCCACATTTATCAGGTTTTTTCCTAGAGGTCCATGATGAAAGCTGACTGCTAATGCATGGCAGATGGAAAGAGGAAGAGGGACAGAAAAGGACCTATACAATAAAAGAATATCTGTTTTCAACCACATCAGTAAACTGGTTAGAGAAGTGAGGCCACTAAGGCTTTCTTTCCTGCTGCCAAATTCAAAAGTATTACATAGTTATCCTGTAAAGTTTAGAAAATACAGAGAAGCATAAAGGAAAACAGTCCCCTTGTATCCTACCACCTACAGTTAGTATTTTGGAGTGTCTCCTTTAGTCTTTCATGTGAGCACATACAGCTGGCACACATAAATACATGCATGTACATATTATGCACATGGACCTTTTAAACAAAACTAGGGTCACAGAGAAATTCTATTTTGCGGACTTTTCCATTGAACACTTTTTCATATAAATCTTCTCTCATAAATCGCCTTTAAAAGAGCAGCAATTCAACAGTAGTACTGGTGTCACCACTAACGCACCAGCTATTTCACTGTACCCATCGACTATTTATAGCCTACTATTCCATCTGTCAAAAAGTTGGTGCTGCACTGCAGAGGGGGTGCAAAAAGGTTGAAACTCTCTGTTAAAACGTATTTAACAGTCAGATAAGTCTTCCATTGAATGAGGGTACCATAATTTGTCAATTTAATCTCTTACTGGTGGATATTTAGCTTGCTTCCAATAGTTCACTATTATAAACAATACTGGGATAAAAACAGAATATATAGCTAAAACTCAGCACACTTATAATTATTTCCTGACAATATATTCCCGTAAGTGGAACCAACAGATCAAAGGATATGCAAAAAGATTATATATATAAACCAATATGAATTCCAAAAAGATAGTGTCG
This sequence comes from Equus quagga, assembly GCF_021613505.1. Lineage (NCBI taxonomy): Eukaryota > Metazoa > Chordata > Mammalia > Perissodactyla > Equidae > Equus > Equus quagga. The sequence goes on along the minus strand of NC_060273.1, from coordinate 16,742,890 downwards.
ATCTATATAATGGCAGTTATATTGGGAGTATGTATTTCTCCCAACATCATCTTGTAATATTTGCCAACTAATTGAATTTCTTAAAAAAAAAAAATCCTTACCAAAAGCACATTAAGACAGTATATTTAAGGAAAAATATCAAACCACCAAAGGATGATGGAAAACAGGCAAATAAAGAGACAACTTGGCTTCACTGTAAATTACATCAAAAAGGCTGATCAATCCAATGATTCTGGCTCCAAGGATTTCAGGACAGTGTTGTTAAATGGTAGGGTGGAAGTGGGGGAGCAGAAAGATTAATTATAAGGACATCTTTTAATTATATCTAAATTTCCCCAATTTATTCTTTCAAAGAAAATCAACCTTCCCCCACCCTGCGCAGACACACACAAAAAAATAATGTCCATCTTAAGGTCTAATGAATAAGAGTCCCCTTACAATAGGTTCAGCATCAGGGGTAGAAGAGTCTGGCCCCATGGACTAGCTAGAACTTGAGTGAATCATATTCCGAGGGAGCCAGAGGCTTGTTCAAAATGGAACTGTGGGACCCTAGGAAATGGTTTACAGGCTGGATTTAGTCTGTAGACTCATTATATGGGCTTTCTAGCTTCAGACTGGATCAAAGGATATTACTTCATGCAGCAGAGACTGGTCCACTAATCCAGTATGCAGGCTCTTCATCAGGTGATTACTCAATTTTCACTAGAAGATCCTTCTCCCTTACTCTTGGCCACGCAGTTGGGTGGGGCTCATATTGAACTATGTGACTCAGGCCCACCAAAGCCTCACATGCCCCTGGCTTCAATGACTGGGCCAGAGATGTCCAGATGACCTAAGCCAGACAGAGTAAATCTTAGCCCTGGATGCATAGGAGGTTGGAGCTGCTGTAGTCATTTTACCAGAAAGAGCCACTAGGGAAAATAACGCCTGTCAAAGGTGACTGTGAGAATTCAATGGTCCCTTCTTATCAGATGGGTCTCACCTCCAATGCACGCAGGACCCAAGAATAAAATCACTACCAAGAGACAAAGAGAAAATGGGTTTTGAAGCATTATTTGCACTCAGAATCCAACTGTACTGAAGTCAGATCAAAGCCTGAACTTCACGGTTATGTGAGCCAATAAAATCTCCTTTTGCATAAGCCAGATGTCAGGTTCTCTGTCACAAGAGAAAGGTCCCTACCAACACACGGCTATGTCACTCAGCTCTCTTCTACTCACAGAGCAAAGAAAGAGAATATCTGATACCTAGGTGTTCCGATTCATTGCCCAGGACCAACTTACTAGGCCACAATTTCAACCCAATACATCAAGGGAACCCTTGGCTGAACACCAGGACTAATGATCCCAAACTAAAATTCCATCACAACTGGGTAGGCCATTAGGATGCTATTTAAAACATGATTAAGATTAATGAGCAAAAAGAATCTATTTGCAATTTTTACAAGCAGATCGGCCACAGAGCACTTACAGCTGCTTTATTCTATTGTGTACACATTTTCCGTTATCTTCACGTTCCCAAGGAGGAACGTCCTCCCAGCACTCAGACACCACGTGAAAGGCTGTAAGGCAAGAGCTCCCGGAAGTCTTTCTCTGTACAATAATAACATGATCAATCTTCCAGCTGAAACAGGTATTTGATCTAAACCACATCCTATGAAACTGAAAGACCAGATCTGACCAGAACTTGGCTACCCTCTTGGTTTCAATTACTATTACTGAAACAATTTCTCTCTGGGTTCAAGTACTGAAGAGCCTATTTAGGAAGTATTCAGGGTTTGAAGACAGTGACAGGAAATGCTCATGTCTGTGTGTCTTTATTGGAAATACATTCCTTGTTGAAACTTGAGGCATCAAGGTTTGGACTTTGTTGTTTTAAATAGTTACTTGTTTCACAAATATGTGCTTATATGGCATGAAGCCAAAGGGTACGTTAACATGTGTAAACATAAGTAGATAATTAAATACAAAATAGAGCTCTATACCTGATGGCTGGCATCATGGTATTACAGGCTTTAGCAAAGTAAGACATCTCATGTTTCTAGCCCAGTTCCTGTCCACTTCCCGCCCATACTGACCTGCTAAAATTGCTGCCATTTAATGGCCATTGCAATGCTGTCTATTAAAACTCTGTCCTAGCAGCTAGGGGCTATTTTGAAAAAAAAAACAATATGAGAAAATCCTAAAATAAAGCAGCAGCACCATAAGCTCTTTTGGTCATCTATACCTTTAAAAATTTGAAGACAGCTTTGGACCTCAGAATAAACTGTACCTACATATACTCACACTCAAATCTGCATCCAATAATGGGGGGGGGTATCCATGAAATTACATGCAACTTTTCTTTTTTTTTTAAAGATTGGCACCCGAGCTAACAACTGTTGCCTATCTTTTTTTTCTCTGCTTTTTCTCCCCAAATTCCCCCAGTATATAGTTATATATTTTTTTAGTTGTGGGTCCTTCTAGTTATGGCAGGTGGGATGCCGCCTCAACATGGCCTGATGAGTAGTGCCATGGATCTGAACTGGTGAAACCCTGGACCACTGGAGCAGAGCGCACGAACTTAACCACTTGGCCACGGGGCCAGCCCCTACATGCAACTTTCTGAATTGCATCAGGGTTTTAGCTGCACTGCAACCACATTCGTTTCCTTCACTCAAAAACCAATTGCAGATATTGCAGCTCCTACAGCTGCTCCAGGACAGTCTTGCACTTTCTGCGAAGGACAGGACATGCTTTGCATGCAGAATGACTGGGTTTGTACAGCCCAGCTCTGTCTGCTGTCCAGCACATACCTAATCACCCTGTGCCTCACCTGAAAATTGGGAAAATGAGAGGGTCACTGTGAAGAATAAATGGTTCCTCATGTCAGACGGGTCCCAGTTCAAATGCTGAGGTAAGTTCCCTGTCTAAACAATCTTAAGTACCATCTCACTCTGATCCAGCGTACTATCTCACAGCTTCACAGCACATACTACTCTCTGAAATTCTTATTTGTTGACTTATTTATTGTCTGCTCCCCCTACTAGAAGGAAGTGCCACAGAAGCAGGGATTTTATCTGTCTCGTTCACCACTTTGTCCTGTGCACCTAAGCTACGTCATATAAACAAGTGTTTGATAAATATCTGCTGAATGCATAATAATCACTGATATTTATTGAGCATGTCTGTACAAGGCACTAGCTTATGCACTTTAAATGTATTAACCCATGATTGAATAAATGATGAGTCCAACCTACTTAACACTGTCCCTAGCACAGACAGTGCTCAGTAAACGGTAGCCATATATACCAATTTTAATTATATAATGATGCCATCAATTACTGAACAGTAAAGGGAGTTGAGCCCTAAAGATGCAGAACTTAATTTCATCTCTCAAGAGCTGGTTCCGAAGGTCCAATTTCTCCTGGAGTCCTCCCCTCCTAGCATTCCACCACCTTCAGAGAGAAGAGAAAGTAGGGAATTGTCTCATTATTCCAATTATTCCCTACCTCATCAGTTCTCAGATAATGTGATACAAACACAGCTTCTCAGCCAGCAGTACACAGTTCCATTTCTCCTCACTCTACAAGCAAACTTTCACCTCAAACACAACAAAAGCCAAAATCTGAAGCAGAAATAGGGAGACGTTCATCTTGTCGTGCCTCTTTTTGACCTGCATCTCAGTCCCTTGGAAAAAATGCACATTAATACCAGAAATCACTCCTGCCCCTTCTTTTAGCAAGGGAGAAAATCCAGAGGGTTTATTCAAGCCATAGCTGCGTGGCACTCTAGGAAGCTCCAAGGGTTCACCAATCAGGTCTACTCCAGTGAAAAACCTTCTGCTGCTGGTTTGAACTGCATCTTCTCTACCTTAATAAACAAAGGCATCACATCTAAGGTATTTGGAGATGCAAGAGCAAAAGCCAGCAGTTTTTCTGAATACTGCTTACTGAATGCAAAGGACTCACAGCCAGTTTTACACTTCTTAAGATATCTCATTCCACATATTTACCAAAATTCGCTCGATGACAGAGCGGCTTTTAACTCTGAGAGCTGAAGCACATACCCTGTCAAAGAGGCTAAGAGATGGGGACCATCGAGGTCCTCCACCTCTTTAGAACCACTGGAGACAATGGCAAGAAAAGACCAAGAACTAAAGTCCTAATCAAGGCCTTCAAAGCCAGATGCACTTGCCAAGAAAGCAAAGGGCAGACTCCACCTCCGCCGGCTGGCAGGCCCACACATTCTGCTTAACCATGTGAAACAGCCAGCTCTTGCTCTCCCCGCCCCCGGGCACAGTTATGATATTTGGGGTAGCAACACCGGTGGCTTTTCTAGGAGAGTGTTTATAAAAATAGAGCTTCCAATTTTAGGTCTAAAATTGAAAAGAAAAATAGCCAGAATTAGAAGTTTGTTTTAACACAATACATTGAAAATTACAAGTTTAAGCACTGGTAGCTGGGGATGGGGATCACACCACGACATGACTTCTCAGTGAGTCATAAAAAATAGTACAAGCTTGTTTAACAGTGGACGTCCACCAGTAAAAGAGTTAAGAAGTCCACTTGTGTCAGCTGATGGAAAACCAAAGTGACACTCCTGCATTTGTTTCAGGAGTGGCAGAACTGACACAAATGAACTGCAGCAGCAATTTACAAGACAGTGAAGTGTTAACAAACCTTTTCTGAGGCAAGTCAAAGAGGAAATAATTTGAAACCTCAAATACGACTCATTTTTTAGTAGTTAAATCAGTTTAACAGGAAAAAAACCCTCTAAACTATTAATAAATCACTAATAAACATTTCTGGATTTCTAACAACCATTCCTGATTAACATACCTTTGTGTGAAAGCAAAAGCCAAGTGCAAGCATTTAACAGCAAGTTGCTACCCTTTCAGTTATGAGAATCACTCTGGTGGAACTAGACGAGAACAACAAAAATTAATCTTCAGGCCTAGATGGATACTGTCATGATAATAAGATAATAAAGACCTCTCCAAAGGGCTTCTGGGTACCATAAATTATATAACAAATCCACTTCTGTCAGGCAGCCGGGATTAACTCCTAGTCACCCAGGGTACTACTTAGTATCACCAATGGGCTTATCCAAATGGAAGTCATTATCCACCACTGCTCCGCCAAGGGCACAGCATGTTTCTCACTACACATCAGTTTGCTGACATCAACTATTCACTGCAAGAGAAGTCAACCTAACGATCTAAAAAACAACTTTGATACTTGTTTCTTGCAGGCCAAAAAGTTGTTTAAAAACCAGAAAGAAAAATATTTCATTAATTTCTCCCCTAGTAAGTTCTTCTGACTGAATTTTTTAAAAATTGTCTATTGTGACACTTTGTTATAATAGACAATTTATTATTTCCATTATGCATTCAAGGCTTGAGTGCATTATACCTTATTTACTTCTATGGAACATAAACATTCATGGCTCCCAAGCAGATGTCAAAAATGACAAGTACAAAGAAGAGAAAGGATGTTACTGATTTAGTGACAGCATCTTAAATTACAAGTTGCAAGAAGGCAGAGTGTGTGCATGGTAATGTGAAAAGGACTAACTGGCACCTAACAAACACTTTCTAAAGAATCAAATGAAGGGCCGGCCCGGCGGCATAGTGGTTAAGTTTGTGCACTCCATTTCAGTGCCCTGGGCACAGACACACACCACTCATCAAGCCATGCTGTGGCAGCATCCCACATTAAATAGAGGAACATTGGCATAGATGTTAGCTCAATGACCATCTTCCTTGAGCAAAAAGAGGAAGACTGGCAACTAGGTGTTAGCTCAGGGCCAATCTTCCTCACCAAAAAAAAAGAAAGAAAGAAAAGAAAAAATCAAACGAAAAGTAAGCACCTACTCTTCACGTAGTACACTGCAAAATCTACCTGCAAGCACAGTACTAGCCAGTCTCACATAATAATGTCCACAAATACTAACATAAGGTTTACTATGTACCAGCCATCCTTTTCCAAATATTTTTACTTATATCAACTAATCCAACAATCCAACAGTAATGTCCTATGAGGCAGGTATTATCATCATCACTTTATAGATGAGAAAATTGAGGTACAGAAAGTCTAAGTAACTTGCTTAAGGGCACATAGCTATCAAGTAGAAAAGCTAATGTTTTACTCTTTCTCAAAATTACGGATAAGGCTTTTCAAATCCACTTTTTAAAATTTGGAAGTTTAAATTGCCTCTTCCAAACAGGCCTATTACAATAGAGTACTTTTTTTGTTTGGTATGCATAAATCTTTCAATCACTGTGAAATAAGAGATTGGACTACACCAGTGTCTTTCAAACGTTACCTGCAACATTCAGTGAGAAATACATCTTGCATCCTTACCAAATGTGCATATACAAATACACGTATACCTCAAGTTTCATGAAGCAATATTTACCCTTGCTTCTATGATGCACTCTAATTTATGCTACTTTTTTTAAATTTTGTTTTTAATTGTTAGTTATAACCTACTAATTAGGTATGACCCACAGTAAGAAAATCTCAAGATAAAACTTAAAGGTTCCCTCCAATATCTTTATTGCACCTGACACAATGCTAAGCATTTTATAATCGTGACAGCAGTTAATACCTGAAGCTACCCTACGAGGTTGCTATTATTGATATATCCCTATTTTACAGATGAGAAAATAAGCTCAGAAACAAAGCACTTTACTCAAGTCCCTACACTGTGACACAGACAGAGAAGCTCACCAAACACTCCATCTGCTCCCCAGTTTCCCAGTTTCTTTTCAGTTCAGTGGGGAAATGTGTCTATTTCTGGCCAATGGGCTGTAGGCAGAACTGACACAATGAGCTGTAGGCAGATGTGAAACTTATCATTTCCAAGCCCAAGCACAGAGCTGGCACATGACATCTCAGCCATCTCTCTTCCCCTGACATGGTGACCAAGACAGTACAGGTGGTGCAGTAAACGAGAGCAAGATCTACATCAGCCTGGGTCTCTGAGTGACTGTATGGCGCAGAGGACCCTCAGCCTACTGACCTACGTAGGACATGCAAGCAATAAACTTTTGTCAGATTAAGCCAAACTTTGTAAATTCTAACTCCTGAATCTTTACCCCTCCTCAGTAATTCTACAGTTCAAGCCCCTGCCATCTTTATTGCAGTACTCTCACAAATAGTTTACCTACTTCTGGGATGGCTCCCTCCAATATCTCTTCCCATACTGCCACTGGAGTGATCTTTCTAACACGCACGCGCATGCACACACGCAAACACACACACACACACACACACACTCTCTGTATGAGCATGCCATGTCCCTACTCAAAATTATTTAATAGTTCCCCTTCACCTACAAAGGAAAATCCAAATTCAACAAGGCATACAAGGCCATTCTGAATTTCGCCCCCACTACTGTCCTTCCCCTCTCATTCCACGTCCCTCAGGCATACTGAAACACCTGCCATACCCAAGAGGTCATGGCCTCTCGTGCACCTGTAGTTTTACACATATTGTTACCTCTGCTTGGAATGCCTCCTCACTCACTAGTCTTGGTTTTTCAAGCTAACTAAGATTTCACTTCCCACAGGACTACTCTCCTGACTCAAGTTGACCTAGAGCACTGATATTTCTTAGCACTTATTTTAGAACATTTTCTACTTGCTCTTACGTCTGTTTTCCTAGCATACCATAAGGTCCTTAAGAACAATATCCACAATAGGCACTCAAATTTATTGGAATGAATAACTGGCACATGTAAACATATTTTTTTCTGAAACACCACGTATCCAATCCTAGGGTCCGCCCTTAAGAAATGCAGACTACACATACTTCACTTTGAATACAATGGTGAGAGCATCAAATGTGGAGGTCAAATTTTTCTAGCTTACAAGACTAGTTTTGAGTTTCAGAAGTCCCCTATGAATGATCAACATTCCATCTGGGAAGGCTGGTTCCTTGCTCATATATGTCTAACTTGAAAACTATAGTCTGATTCTTGTTAGAAAACATCTTGATCTGTTTGGAAACCTTAAGTACTATTAAAAATGTTTTTAAAAGGTTTATTCTGTTAAGTTACTATTGTAATCAAAAGCTCTTTTGCTTAAGCGGACTGAGTCAGAAGTACTAAATGCTGGAGACCTTCAGAACTTGGGGTAGAGTGAGTCAATTTAAGCACTGTATGCAAATAGTAAAGCTACAAATCAGAAAGAGGACGTAGCTTAGACCAAAGTGCTCCAAGGGAAGGAAAAACTGTTTCCTCCCAAATGGGGAAAAGGCAACTGGAAAGATTTTTACCTGTTGCATAACTTTTTATTATCTCTTTCTGCTAGGCCAAGCAATGGCTGTGAGCTGTAAACTAGAAAAGCAAATGCTCTGATAAATTAAGTAATTCTGGTTCTTTGACTAGGGAGGCTTAAAGTCAAGAGTTAAAGAAAGGCTTTGACTACTACACAGTTTTATTTTTTTACTTGAAGTTACCATGAAAATTCAAGTTTCCAAAATCCTGAAAGTGCTTTATTTTAGAAGTGAAGAGACTCCAGATGAATTAAAAGGTTAGTCAACAATGAGAAGTCCAGGGTAACTGGCGCTGGTAACATGTAAGAATGGCCTGAAAAGGTTTTGAACTCCACCACTATGTTTGTAGATCTTTCATTCTGACTCTAAATTATATTTTATTCTTTTAAATGTGTGGTCTTGAATGCTTATACTTCTATGGAGATTATACCTCTATGGAGATAATTATTTGTATGATTAGCAAAGTATAATCTTTCATGTGGCTCTCACCTTTAAAAGCCCAACTTCCCCCGCCCACAAGAGATCTTAAGCAAGACTCATTGATCCATCGGCAATTTCCCAAGAAGAGGAGGAAACAAACAACTTCACTCGAGCTTTGCAAATCCTAATCTATAGACCAAAGGCAAATGTCACAACCGCTGGCCATCTCCTTTCAGAATTTCTCTAGACTCACCAGCAATTATCCTATAATAATGGCTAACCTCTGCACCAAGGGAAATGGACTCTGTTTCAGGAAGCTGACATCTACCCTGAGTAAGCTACTCTTGTGAATCTGTGCAAAGGACAAATGTCATGCATGTCAAGAAACAGATTTTAGTGGGGAAAGGGATTTTTAATCCTGCAAAATAAAGCCTTTAAGTAAAGGGTTTCTCCCTTTCCCAATGTCCCAAATAACACAGGTCACCACTTCTCTCTCAGGAGACAAGACAGTATGAATGAGAAAACCAAAATTTACAAAGTAGGAGGGTTTATGGCTTGGAACATTAGATTCCACCTCAGCTGGGAAGCATCTGAGATTTTCTCATTATGAAATCATGTATAATTTTGTGTTAAATGAACAAAAGAGGAGAAAAACCCTGGGCCACACCATTCTCACCATTTTGCTCTATTTTAATCTAATCTTGACTACATAACACATGGTGCAGACAGATAATAGACTTGGAACCATCTTTACAGCAATTTTTTAAAACTATACTTTGAAACATTCAACAATTTATTACAAGGCATTATACCAGACGCACAGCCCTTTATGCTGAGGTAATTATGGAACAAAATCACTTGCAGAACACAGGCCAACAACCAAATGTAGATAATGAAAAGTGACACGATTAAGATACACACAAAATGTCAAGGGAACACAGGTAATTAAGGCTTAAAAAAAAAAAAAACTCAAGAAACCATAGACTACATCTGAAAGCAGTTTTCTTGGCTCCTATCATACAATCGAGATTTCAGTTTTATTCTGGGGTTTTACTTAAAAAGAAAGCACCTCCCACAATAGTTTGTTTCATTTCTGTCACTGCTCGTTTTACTTCTCAAGCGCCCCCTATGTTATGAGCAGTATGACAGAAAGTGAAATGAAATGTTAAACAAAGCCTGTTGTGGTGTTTAACTTCATTTTAGGGCACATGTCACACTGTACCATTAAAGCAGTTACCAGCAAGAAGTAACATACAGGTCATTAGGATGGGACAGAGGATCAGCTTTCCACAACCTAGAGAAGATGCACTGGCATGTGTTCATGAGAGGGGGCTGGCTTTTTCTCCTTCCTCAACAGAACAAGTCAGAACCCCAACTCCTACCATGGGGAATCCCAAGACTAGAGAGTGAAAGGAACTAAAGATCAACCCAGGCTGCGGGGAAGCTGCTAAAGGTGAAAGAAGAAGCAATATTATTCATTTTTCGCTATTAAAAAAAAAGCCACCATTACTAATGTCTATGATATTTTAAACTCTACACAACCTACTTAAGAGTTTTTTGCCATGAATGCAGAAATAGAAATTTGTCAATTTTCTTGAGTAAGGCAAGTCTTTAAATCCATTCAAACCTGGACCTGCTTTACTGTGTAACATCACCACCAAGACTTCATGAAGGTGTGGCACTGCACTAGAATAACAGCCTTAGAACTTACAAACTTCACTCATTCCTATGTAACCTTTATGATCTTTCATGTCCATTTCACATCCCAACTACTGTTCACCTAATATTTTTTTAAAGAGCTTAAAAAAATCACATCCACTTTAATATCATCCCACGCAATACTATCCATGAAGTCATAGGTCTGCTACACTAGTTTTCATTAAAACACATTAAAACACAGAACTAGTAAATGAAAAGTATCCATCCATGTACCACCAAAAATCATCTCATGTACCATCAATAGTGCAAAAACACACTCAAGCGCTTGTTTTAGCAGAACATATATTAAAAATGTGACCAAAGTCACACTTTGAGAAAGTGATTTAGTCACAAATCCTTTATACCACAGTTAAGGAAAGTGACTCAAAGAGAAGCTGTAACTTGCACAAAGATACACAATAACTGGTGGCAGAGTCTAGGACTTAGTCTAGCGGTGGTCCCAGTAGAGTAAAATCTCCATATGCGTGAGCTACAAGGCAAATTAAAAGCCTGGCCTCAGGGGAGCTCACCAACAAGTGAACCTTAAACAGTTGGTAAACCTTTTGCCTGTGGATTTGGACTTTTCACTTTCTCTGGAAAGCAACACACACAACACGGTACTTGCCAGATGACTCTCTCAAAGACCGTCTGGACCAGCTGAAATAAATCTGTTGTTTCCTTCTCAAAGTCTCATGTGGTTTTGCCCAACTCAGTGAAGCTCGAGGCATATTGCCAAAGATGAAAATGTCTCCTGGATCAGTTTCCCATTCTTTGATCCAACAGTATCCTAGCCACTGAGGCCCCATCCCCAGTGCTAGACTCATGAAGGCTTTATAGGGTTTCAGGAGGAAGATTTTCCATCTCTGGGTTTTAGGCCATCTTTGGAAACAGGCTGGATGTTTCCACTACAGAGTCACTTCTGTACTTCCCAGATATCCAGAGGGCAGGTTTTATTTTCAGGTAATAAATAACTTGTGTCTAGTGTGTGCCTAGCAGTGTTTTATATATTGTCACTTATGTCCCCTATAAGAGGTGGTAAAATGAAATGTTTCCTGGCTCCTTGGGAGTTGCCAATCCAGGTGAGCTTAGCTATGTATGCATGTAGCTAATAAGAGCTAATGTTATTAAATGTTTATTTATATGCAAGGCACTCTGCCATGTCCTTCAAAGGCACTGTCTTATTGAATGCTCACAACTATTTACTGTGATCATCCTCACTTTATACATGAGGGAAATGAGGCTTAAGAGATGTTAAGCAGCTCATCCAAGGTCTAGTAGCAAGTAGGTGGTAAATTTCAGACTCAAAACCCAGTCTGTCTAACTCTAGGCCAAGGCTCTTAACCAATAGATTATGTCCATCAAACCTTTGTAAAGTCACACTGAAAGGAAACATGAATTTTGTGTATCTGATTTCTTATTAAACGAGCTCATTTCTTCCGTTAAGGAGGGTCTAGAGCTAGTGCACTGCACAGTTCAAGAATCTCTAACACATTCCGGGAATGCCATTTCATATTAATTGAGGGAGGAGTTTACTCCTTGGAATCTTAAGCTACTCAATTTGTACTTTCTTGACAAAAAAAAAATCAAATTAACAGTAAATGTACATTGTTACTTATCATCTAAATCAACTTTAGGTAGCCTCATTCCACTACTACTTATGGGATACAAAACTGGAGTATTAATGTGGTATAATAAAAAATGTATTCAGTCTTTGTCCTGGGTTCCTGCCAGAGTTTCTAAAACCCTGGGAATTTCCTTACTGATAGGAGTGTCTTTTGTTATCCATAAAATGTCTTTGGCCCCGTGGCTGAGTGGTTAAGTTCGCGCGCTCCGCTGCAGGTGGCCCAGTGTTTCGTTGGTTCGAATCCTGGGCACGGACATGGCACTGCTCATCAGACCAGACTGAGGCAGCATCCCACATGCCACAACTAGAAGGACCCGCAACGAAGAATATACAACTATGTACCGGGGGGCTTTGGGGATAAAAAGGAAAAAAATAAAATCTTTAAAAATAAAAAAATAAAATAAATAAATAAAAATGTCCCTTTGGACCACACCTGTGTTTATGCTAACGATGTGACTCGGGGGAGCCCTTAGATAGTTTCAAGAGAGGGGCTGGCTAAGCCAGAAAAACCAAACACGATTAGAAGGTTGGGACTTTCAGCCCCACCTCCAGACCAGAGGGGAGGGAAGCGTGGCTGGAACGTAATCACCAATGGCCAATGATTTAAACAATTACACCTACATAATGAAACCTCAACCGAAACTTAAGGCTAGGGGAGTCAGGGTTGGTGAACACATCATTGTGCTGGGAGGCTGGCAACATGCCCAGAGGGCACATGGAAGCTCTGTGGCCCCAATCCATATCTTGCCCTATACATCTCTTCTATTTGGCTGTTCCTGAGTTGTATCCTTTATAATGCTACCTGATACTTGTGGCTGGCATCTGAAGTGGGCAGTCCTGTGAGACTGAGTCATTAACTCGTGGGGTCTGCACTAACTCTAGGCAGTTCGTGTCAGAATCGAATTGTTGGACACTCAGTTGGTGTCAGAGAATTGTTGTTGGAATGGCATAATTAATAACCTCAGGAAAAGAGGTGCACGTTAAAACCAACTTAACTGATGCTTGGAAGCCATGTCCCTGCTTGATCTAATCATTAAATCTACAGCTGTTACCAGTTCAGAGCACTGTTTGCCATTTTCAGCACTAGTAGGAAATCTGGCCTTATGGACATATCACTCAGTAGAATAAAATTTCTTTTAAAAGAAGAAAGACTAAAGAACTAATCTGACCTGCTAAAGAGAACATGAAATGTTGCAGAAATGTGAAGTCAAAAATGATTTTATTGGGGCTGGCCCAGTGACGCAGTGGTTAAGTTCATGCACTCAGCTTCAGTAGCCTGGAGTTGACAGGTTTGGATCCTGGGTACAGACCTAGCAGCACTGGTCAAGCCATGCTGTGGTAACATCCCACACAAAATAGAGGAAGACTGGCATAGATGTTAGCTCAGCAACAATCTTCCTCAAGCAAAAAGAGGAAGGTCGGCAACAGATATTAACTCAGGGTCAATCTTCCTCTCTCACACACACACACACACACACACACACACACAAGATTTTCTTTCATTAATAATTTCAGTTGTGATTTATTTCACATTTATTATAGTCCCCATGAGAGAGTCACGAATTACCTCAATAGTTTACATGAAACTATTCCTTTTGAATAGTAAATATTGTTAAACAACAACAGACACCACCTACTGTTCACTTCACTATGTACTTTAACCCAAAGTCTAATGGACTCAGGGACATTACATTCCCTCTTGTTTACCAACTTCTGATTTGTCAAAAATAAAGTCAAAAGAGACAGAAATCTCAAAAAAGTTAGGCCAGTACTCCATAAGCAGTCAATTCTGACCAACTAGTCAATCTTGAAGACTGATGAGGTCCAATCAGCCAATGCTTCCCTGTACTCATTCCTCCCCATCACTTTCCGTTCAGAGGAGACACCACCTGTGGTCAGGGCCACTCATTACCCAACTCTACAGGCCCCGACCCTCCCCTTGGGAATGGTATTCCCTGGAGTTGGACAATCTTGTGGATGTGCTCCTTCCATAGCTGCTCTTCTCTCAGCAAGTGCCATTGTTAGCATTTTCCACCTTTTCCCAGCTGGATCACTGATGGGCATTTCTCTTCACCCTGTACACCCAGTTCACAATATCACCACCACCACCCTGCCCTTACACGTCCTCCTCACCCACAATTGAACCCACTTATCTAAATACCTCTAGAAAGGTCTTTAGATTTTTCTCTGTCACAAAATGTAGGAAACCCCTAAGCAAAATTCTCCTTACCATAGGCATCAGCTATAACGAACAGTTTTGAGTAAATGACTGGACAAGTGACTAGTTATTTCAAAGAAAAAATAACTCACTAGGAGAAAAAGAACCATGGAAACATTCTTAAAAATGGACACAGAGCATTCACTATACCACTGCTCCCTCCCTCTTGAATTTCACTCACTTAGAAGAAAGAAAAGGTCACCACAACTAGGAAAAATGCCTCCTCTGTGGGCCTGGGACCTCCAGCATGTCCATGATCCTGCCATCTAGGACCCAAGCTACTAGAGTCCCAGCACTCTCAATGCAGGGGTATTCCTAACCTTCTCCTCCTGTCTAAAGAGCAGCCACTAGGTAGCCATCAAGTAGATATGAAGCAAGCGTTTAACTGAAAACACATTCCCGTCATAGATTAAAAAAGAAAAGGAATGTAGCCATCGTAGTTATTTCCACAGAGCTGTTCTAAAGCTGTTTTGTCAATGGCTATACCTGGGTTTTCCTGTTCAGATTCCAGGGAAAGTCACTGGGAAAAGGAAGCATTCGGGTTCAGCATTTTGCAGTGGTATTCTCTACAGTATGCCCACTAGTTTATGTTAAGAACTTAGAGTGATAAAACCTCAACTTCTATTTCAAAGTACTATCACCACCTTCAGAAATATTCTGAGGAGAAAAGGCCAGCTATTAAATAGTACCATAACCCATTAATAACTTCGCTTCAATATGCTTCAAAGCCGGTTATGACGAGTCTTCTCTGAAAGAACAGTAATTTGTGACAACATGTTTGAGTAAAGAATTAGCAATATAGGAGACCAAACACCAAAGATTCAATTAAACAAATTCTAATGAGTGCCTACAATGACGCATTTGAGGCAGTGTAAATGAGAAAACAAAATTAGTGCAGAGAAGGCCTGATTCTAGTCCTGTAGCTGCCAGTTCCTTGCTCTATAACTTTAAGCAAGTTTACTAACCATTCTAGATTTCCATTTCTCTACTAAATCACTCCTTTTAACTTGTTTACAGCCTCAGAACATTGTGTTCGGCTGAAATCTTATGAAAAAGCCCAATATAACAGAATATTACAGTAACTTTCGCAGAGTGAAGCACAGTAGGGTGAAACGGAAGGAAGACAGCAAAAGTCCCTCATCCCTACCTCAAGCATACTCCAGCAATGACCCCTGAGAGGGATCCACACAGCCCAGTTGGAGAAAATATGACACCAGATATTCTAAGGTTCTTTGAGGGTTTTTTCCCTGCTTCTTCCCAAACTGGAGGAAGAGGAAATAACTGCATTCAATACAGTAAATGATATGACTTGAGTCTTGTTCAGAATCAAAATTATAGGTCACGCACCAACCCACTTTAGGCAAACACTGCAGAGTCTAAACCTTTCATCAACCAGCAAGAGCTAAAAGTTATAGGCAAGTCTGCTGTCTTGATAGGGTGGAAGCAATCTAATAAGAAAATAAGGGGGCAAGTCTTTCCAACACACAGTCTCCTAGACTGACAGGCAGAGATTGGGGAGTGGCTACAAAAGATGCTAAACATTCCCTCAAAATGAGAAGTACTACACTATGCAGGGTTGCTATCCAAGATCCTCGATCAGTTATCATATCTGGTCCGGATCTTCAGGCCTGAGTGACAGAATTATTTCCAGTCACCAGGTCCTGAGACCGAGCCTTCCAGTAGAGCAGGGCAAAACAGAACATGAATTGACACTTCCCAATGCTATGCAACCTAAGCTTCCATGCTGCAATTCAGCCCGAAACCCAACAACACAGCACAGCTCAAAGGACACTCCTGAGCAAGGCCAAGCCCTCAGGAAGTTAGGAGGAGTCATCAACATGATGCTTGCCTATCTGTGCAATCAGGTTGGTATCAGGGTGCTGGCCATAGGTAGTTTATTTTGCCACAACAAGGGCTAATCACCACCTCAAGACTGACATAGTGAGCTTCCCTATTCTGATGTATGGTATTTAAATAGGGTGTCATTTGCTCACTTTTTTTCTTTCTTCTTCTCCCCAAAGCACCCCCCGCCCCCCCACAAAGTTGTATATTCTAGTTGTGAGTGCCTCTGGTTGTGCCATATGGGACGCTGCCCCAAGATGACCCGATGAGCAGTGCCATGTCTGCACCCAGGATCCAAAGTGGCGAAACCCTGGGCCACCAAAGTGGAGTGCGCAAACCTAACCACTCAGCCACGGGGCCGGCTCCTGCGCACATCTTAAAGAAGATACTTTGACATTTTCTCCTTTCAGTGTATCACAACTTCAAAGAATTTGAGTTTGAACCACTTTCAACCTTTTCTCTCATTACTTCGCTAAGTTAATATGCTAAGTTTTAGTTTGTAATCATTCATTAATTAAATGGTCATGTGCTGTGTTAATCTCCTTGTTCCCCCAAAAGGTGGCAGACCCTCCATCACCTAGAAAAACAGACACACAAACTAGTAAAACCAGATTTGAATTAAAAGACACTAACTCAATTAACCATCCTGGTCCATTCTGCAAAGAGCTTCAGGACACTGTCCCAACATTTAGGGAGAAGTGATCCTGGTTCACTGGTACCAAGATCTGTAAATAGACACAAAGAGGTAATTGTAAATTATCACGAGTTGAGGAAATAGGGCTTACCAAGTAATTACCTTTGTTTCAATCTGAGTTACCACTTCACCTCAAAACAACTGGCAGCCAGTGTACAATGAACTCTCCCTACTGCAGCACATATATCAAAACAGTAGCAAAATCAGATTAATTTTAAGTCATCTAAGGCAATGCAAAACACCCGCAACTTCAATAGCAAGTGGCATCAACTGGCCTCCTAAGTTGCCCATCTTTCAGAAGAGTTCATCCAAAAGCCCCTGAAGTTTAAGAAACAAATCCAGGGGGGCTGGTCCCGTGGCCGAGTGGTTAAGTTCGCGTGCTCCGCTGCAGGCGGCCCAGTGTTTCGTTGGTTCGAATCCTGGGCGCGGACATGGCACTGCTCTTCAGACCACGCTGAGGCAGCGTCCCACATGCCACAACTAGAAGGACCTACAACGAAGAATATACAACTATGTACCAGAGGGGCTTTGGGGAGAAAAAGGAAAAAAATAAAATCTTTAAAAAAAAAAAGAAACAAATCCAGGGGCCCGGCCCCGTGGCCAAGTGGTTGAGTTCGCGTGCTCCGCTTTGGAGGCCCAGGATTTCACCAGTTTGGATCCTGGGCACAGACATGGTGCCATTCATTGGGTCATGTTGGGGCGGCATCCCACATGCCACAACTGGAGGGACCCACAGCTGAGATATACAACAATGTACTGGGGGGATTTGGGGAGAAAAGGCAGAAAAAAAAAAAGAAAATACAAAAATTATAAAAAAGAATATTATTAAAAAAAAGAAACAAATCCACTGGTATCCTCGGTTAAAAGGCCAGCTCAGATTCCAGAATCCCAATTCATTTAGACTCTCAGATTCTTTCCCAAAACACAATTAGTAGCCTACGTAGGAGTCAATGGCTTCTCCCTGTGTTCAAGTCCCCTCCTACTCATCCACCCCCTTTCGGAAAAGAGCCACCAGTCTCCAAACTGGCTGATAAAATTTCAGCCTACAGGATATTTTCATACTTGAGTTATAATAAACCATTGAAATGAAGATGAATAGTGGACAGCTTAATAACCCATTGGCTAGAGCATCTGAAGTCCAGTATTAGGATACAAAGTCCACATTCTTTAAACTAGGCCAAAGCCAAATACATATAGTGATATATATACATATATATCTCACCATTAAGTCTCCATTTCTTTGAGTTACTCTATAGTATGGAGGGTGGAGTTGATTTTTTGCCTGGCCCTAACTGTCCACTTTAGTCATCTGCTTGCTAACTAAAAGACCTCCTATTTGCATTCAAGCCAGAATTCAGTAATTCAGTACCAGGCTCTACTCTGTCCCCTCTATTACTCCCAGGACTGCCTAGGAAGCTCTATTCAGGATAGTTCTAACGATCCATCTACCCATGCTTCTTAAGTACTAGAACCTAAAACAGGTGACAAGTTCTCAATTTCTGATTCATTTTTCCCCAACACTAAAAGGTTTCATTTAGCATTTCTAATACTGACTTTACTACAAACAGCCTAAGCAACATTTAAGTCTCTCTATCGCCTTGCTCAAAGGGCCAATTCACTCAAAGAACACACTAGTCACTGTTGAGCAGTTCAAAAGAAGAAAACAGCATATTCTTTCTATTTCTGAGCCCACTGTGACATGGCTCAAGAGGGCCAAATCAAGGAGTCGTCTTGATTGGGCCTTTCAAGTGGACAATCTGGTCAAGGTGAGGCTGAAAAGCAGTTGACTATTGGAGAAGAATGGCCCCAACAGAAGGCAAAAGTAGGTTACATCCCTTGGTTACGTGCCAGCCAAAAGATGCCGACATAGTGGGATTGGTCCCACAATGTCATTTATCTAATATAATCCACTGAGTGAACTTTTAGCACTGAACTACACCTCAGCTGAGTGTTATTAGTCATCAGGCAGACCAGACAAGAGTGGAAATATTGCAACATAAACCCTGCCTCCCTACAAAAAATAACTTCAAACTTACATCTTGATGGGCATCTTTGTAGACCAAAAGGGGCATATTATTATCACTTGCCCAACCTTCAACTCTAAATTCACACACAACTGGAAGCAAAGGAGGACTCATAAACTAGAATACATTTGGGGCATTTATTATGCAATTTTAAATAGCATCACATAAAACAAAATCCTGTAAGGAAAAAGGTGTGCCCTCAACTGAACATTCTGCTGAATTCTGAACACATAGCTTAAGATTTATCTGCCAGAAAAGCCCCAGATGACCACAGCTGACTTCTCCCTCATTTTCAGCAGGATGACTTTTTTTTTTATTACAATAGTCCAACAGTACCTGCAAAGTACTAAGTGATAAGACTGTAGGAAAGGCAACAGAATTAATCAAAAAGGAGGATCGATTTCTTTTTCTTTTTCTTATTTTGCCTACCTATTCTGAGCCCGGCCTCCACTTCCCTGACACTTTTCACTCTCCCCTTGGCTCACTAGGCTCTGGCTATCACTGCCCCGGCATTCCCTGTCCTCCCCCACCGTCCACCCTACCCCTTTCTTCTCACTCCCCAGAACCTGCCAACCTCAATCCAGCTAGTTTTGCACTAACCAGTCCCTGAACCTAGAGGGCTCCTCCCCTATCTTTGCATGGCTGCCTCCTTTTTATCTAAAGCTCAGCTTAAGTGTCACCTCCTCAGACAGGTCTTCCTTGACTGAATCCTAGTCAGACACTTTCTATCACATCATTCTTATTTTCTTCAGCACTTAACAAAATCTGATTTATCTGCTTATTTATTATCTGTCCCCATCCCCAACTCCCCTGTAAGCTCCATGAGTGTGTGGACCTTATGCTTGTGTTCACCTTTTTACACCCAAGTACCCAAAACACTGGCTAGAACTTAGTAGCCAGTTAACAAATGCTTGTTAAGTGAATGAATTTTGGACTTTTTATTCAATGGTTCCAAATCAATTAAAGTGAGAACAGTAGTCATTCTTTTCTTTTGTTGCATTTCTGTGAAATGTCTAAACATGCTGTTACTTGTACAATCAAAGCACTTAATATTTTGTTTTAGCCCTGATGAGTAGGATGGCACCCCTTATGATAATTCTTCTAGGAATATGCACATAAACTCAGTTACAGAGGGACAGGATTTATGGATACTTTCTAAGCCAAGGGTCCCTAAAATTTAGGCACTATCTCTTAAAGTTCTTCAGAAAACACAGTTCCAGATTCAACAGAGGATTTCCAAAGAAAACATCAACATCAAAATAGGAATCATTACACTTCACTCTGAAATCCCTATGACTGGCTAAAGGAGCATACTTAGCGTTTTAAACCAACATAGCATCAACAAAGAACCTTCTTTCCAATCATTCTTTGCTTTCTTCAAATAATTTTCTCACATCCATTACTGGTTTGTATTCTTCTTTAAAACGAAACTAAACTAAACAGATCACATTGTCTCATTTAGGACCATCTATACACAAAGAATCAGCTAAATAAATAAGATGGAAATCAGCACAAGCCGAATGTGTCACTGAAGACTTGTGTGCCAGACACACAAATGGAGAAAAAGATAAAAGAGCTATTGTCCAACTGTAGAAACAAAAAAGCAATATCAGGTTTTCTGTTCTCTGAAGTGCATCTTGAAGTGTGGGTGGAGAGAAACACAGAAATCCAGAATTAGCCTAACATCAAATCATTTTGGAAAGAGTTGACAACATGTAAATTCCTCACACAAAGTATTCAGAGCAAGAGATCTTGATTCCTGGGCTATGATGCCATTTAGGAATCCTTGCAAGGGCTTTGGAATTCCAGTATTCGTAGGAGAAAATGCTCATTTTAATCAGGAGCTAGCAGGTATTGAGAGGTACTCCCAATGTGACACAGCCTGTAACTGGAGTATTATTACAAAGTGTGCAGTTAAGATCCGGGATAGAGGCTGAACGCCAAATTCAAAAGAGGTAACCAAGGTACCAAGTACCATGAGGAAAAAAAGAAAAACGAAACCACGACGTCTAGCACCTAGCCACAGAAAATTAAAGTGGAAAGAAGTGATGTGTATGAGGGAGAATGAGGGGTGAGAGGGAATGGAAAACAATACATTTGTCACCCCGTCCCACTTCCTATACAGGACACAGGCAAAGCCTCCAGCCCAATTACCTCAAGCACAGACGGTTATCGTTTATAGCGAAGGTGCACAGAAAGGCCTTCAGGTCTGAGCCCCTTAATTCCAGGGCTGTTAATGATTAAAGAGAAGGATGGGGGTGGGGAGGGAAATGAGAGCGGAGGGAGCTGGAGATTCACCCACCACCTCCCGCTTGGGCTCCTACCTCACAGCGCTTACCCGGGGCACAGGACCGGAGACTGCACCCCTTCCAGGGCAGCTCCGGCCCCCAGACCCCCAGGCCCTGGGTTGAGGGGTGCTGGCGGTGGGGAGGCAAGGACAGTGGGTAAGTTTTCTGAGCTCCGCGGCTGACACGCCACAGGCTCTCCTCGCAGCCTCCTCTTCCAGAGGGACCAGTCCAGACAAGGCGCTGATTTCCACTCCTCTCCTTCCACCCCGCCCCCATTCTCGAAAGTACCCAACCCCCGCCCCTTCATCTCTCAATGCCCCCCCTTTTCTCAACCTCCCCCTCCCCAAACTCACAGCTGCTCCAGAGGTTCCTCCAGTCAAACCCTTTCTGGAAACGACGGCGGCCCGGCGGGTCCAAACCACCTACCATCCCCGCTCGCGTTTCCAGGCTCCCTACCCCCGCCGCCTCCGCCTCTTCTTCCACCGCTGCCGCCGCCTCCTCTTCATCTGCGGCCCACCGGCGGCGGCCGCCCTGAAGCCCCGCCCCCTCCATCGCCTCCTGCATCATCACTTCCGGTAACCCCGCAGGCCGCCCGCTCCAGGCGGGAGAGTAGGAAAGGGGTGGGGAGCGAACGGGTGGAATGTTGCGTCACGACGTACGCAAACACGTACGAAGCCGTCGCCAAGTAAGGGCAAAGACCTAGCGACCGGGAGGGAGGGCTAGGAGCTGCTGGACTGGACCATTTTTTGGCTGGAATGGGGGGGGAAGGATAGCGAAAGGGGTAAAGGGAAAATAGGGAAAGGATGAAGTGGGCTACATTGTTGAGTATACGGCAGAGGGTGGGCTAGAGTTTGAAGTTGAGGGAGGCTCGAGACTACCCCTGACCCGGGACTATGCTCCCACAGAGGTTCGCCCGGTGGTTTGATCTGGCCTGGCCTACCGGACCTGCCGGAGCTCGGTGGACTGCGGCTCAGCTGGGCTCCTGGTGCCGCCTCCTCCCCGCACGCTGGGGGCTGTGGCACTTCTGTGGGTGGGGAAGGCAGGACTGACGCAGAGTGAGTGTAGGGGATGGAGACGCTGACTCCTGGCGCGGGAGACTGGGGGAAGGGGTTGGCTCCTCAGGGGCAGGGGTGGGGTGGGGGAGGGGAGGTGCAACGTTGCTAGGAGACGCGCTTGTGTGACCCCAGCCTCTCGAGGGCGGCTCAGTGTCATCGCCATTGGCCTCGGGAACCTGCCGAGGGAAGCGGCCCGAGGGCCAAGAAGGGGAGGCCTAGTTTGGGGGCGCTGAGATGCCAGTTTGGGGTCCATCTGAGAGTTTTCTGAATCCTTTGGATCCCCGAATGTATATGAGAGATTAAGAGGGGCAATGCTGGGGGCTAGAGGCGTCTTGCTGGCGAAGGCTGACCCAAACGAAGCCCCATACAGGATTCGGAGACTTTTTAGGACAGTGAGCACCAGCTTGTTAATTTCCTCAGTCCATAGAAGGGTGCCTTGCTTCGTGACTTTTTATTCGAGTCCAGGAGAAAGTTAAAAAGTAAATCAGTAAGGAAGATATCAGCAAGTGAGAAATGCCCCCAAAGACAGTCATACCGGGTGATGTCCTAGAAGATGGGGGGAGGGCCACTCTAAATCAGGTAAGGCTGTTCGGAGGAGGCCAGGTTTTGCGGAGATCCGAGAAAAGGGGGAAGTTGAGGAATGAGCTTTCTAGGTGGAGAAAAGATTCAACGGGAAGGGTTAAGAGGAAGGAAACGCGAGAAGGCCAGATGGCTTGGAGCAGAAAGAACAAGGGCCAGAGTGGTCTGTGATGAAGTGGCGGGGCCTGATCAAGTCGAGACTTTTAGACCAAGGTAAGGGTTTGGCTATTAGGTTACCAGAGGGTTTTAAGAAAGGGAGTGACCTGATCTGGTTTACATTTTTTAAGAAATCACTCATGGTTGCTGGATAGAGAGGGGAAGAAGTAGTCAAACCTGTTAGGAGGCTGTTACTTTAGGCCAAGAGAGAGGTGCTGGTAGTGTTGCAGTCTTGGTGGAAATGGAGAGAATTCAATTCAGAATGTATTTTGAAAGTAGAGCTTGCAGGACTGGCTGCCGAATTGTATGTGAAGTGTATGGGAGAGGAAGGAACCAATGAGCACTCCTAAGGGAAAACAGGTTAGAAGAGAGTATCATAAGTTCTCTTTTGAACATATTAGGTTTGATAAGTCTATTAACCATCCAGGTGAAGATGTTGAGAAGTTAAATATTCGAGTTAGGGGAAAAGTCATAATCAGATAGAATAAACGTAGGGGTTTATTCCTAGGTCACCTAAGAAAAGGGTGTAGATAAAGAGAAAGGCCGCTGAACTCCTTGGGGCTCTTTAAATGTAGGGATTACGCAGAGAAGGAGAAACGAGCCAAAGGGACACAGGCAAGGCCTCGAAGATAAAAGGAGGCCCCCTTAATATCCTGTAATAATGGGACCCACCCTCATAATTAGTGAGACTCATCCTCCCAATAGCCAGCTTCTACTTTCCTCTAAAGCCTGGCTCAAATCTCTTCCCGCCCTCCCTCTCCTAGT
Source organism: Equus quagga (assembly GCF_021613505.1). Classification (NCBI taxonomy): domain Eukaryota; kingdom Metazoa; phylum Chordata; class Mammalia; order Perissodactyla; family Equidae; genus Equus; species Equus quagga. The sequence continues at coordinate 16,719,267 of NC_060273.1, read as the reverse complement.
TGTCAGTGCTTTAGGACTTCTGTGCCGCCGGTGATTTGTGTCCATTATAGCAAGCCTGACTTGGCTGGTTAATTGTTTATTTGTCTGACTCCCCCATGGACTATTTCTTCTTTGTGTCCTACTGGCTCCTAGTACAGAGCCTTGCCCATAGGGCCCAACACGTGGTTATAGCTAGGTAGGAACACTGTGTTCATAAGGTATCAGTCCTGGACTTCAACATCTTCTGATAAAGGGACTTTTGTCCCTGCTACTGTTACCACTGCCACCACAATTGACATATGGTCAATCTCATAAAATCTAGAAAGGGCATCAGAAGACGAATCAGAAGGCCTGGGTTTGAATCTTGGATCTGCTACTGACCAGCAGAGTGGCCTTGGATAAGGCCTTTTTCTTTGAGCTGGGGGGGGGGGGGGGGGGATTAGCCTAGATTAGAGATTTCAAACTGGTAAGACACATATTGCCTGCAAACATATTGTTCAGCCCACAAAGTGATTTAAATTATTTTTTAAATTTACTTGCCAACATTTAAAAATTGGACATCAAAATCCAGATTTTCAGCTTCATTTGAAAATGAGACAATCTGGCAACACCAGCCTGAGGTTCCTACACAGCAACAGTCAACTGGAGCAAATGAGCTACTTCCCCCTTTGTATGTAGCTCAATGCTCAAGTTTGTCTCTCCCTTCCACTACCTGCCTGGCCCCTGTGGTCATTTGATTTGCAGTTCTTGGTCTAGAGCTATGCTGTCCATCTGTAGCCACTAGCTTCATGCAGCTATTTAAATTTAATACAATAAAAATTTTAAATACAGTTCCTCAGATGCACTAACCATGTTTCAAGTGCCCAGTAGATATGGCCAGTGGCTACGCTGTTGGACAGCACAGATATAGAATATTTCCATCATGGAAGAACATTCTATTGGTCAGTGCTGGACAGGAGGAATTTGAAGGTACTCTGTGTGCTAATCATTGCACGTGTGTAAAGATGGACAATCACTGCTCCTACTCTCAAGGAGTTTTGTCTAGTAAGGAGTTCCAGGGCCTCTGCAGATGAGAGAACTTTCCTGTTTGATAGCTGTTTGATAGTTGGAGGGTACTTCGAAACTGTCATGAAGGCGGGGACTCCTGTGCAGAGCGAGGTTATTTATCAGATGGTTTGATCAAGGGTCAGGTGCTAGAAAGCACCTATATCTAATGTTATAACTACAGCCCTTTTATCAGTTTCCTAATTCAGTTCCTTAGGAAGTTATCACGAAGGAAGGATTTAAATATTAATTTAAATTTAAGTGTTTTGTGTTATCTAACTTCCCTAGTTCCTATCAAGGGTTGAAAACACACACACACACACACACACCTCTAACACCACCTCCTATTCCCGTAACTGGTTCTCACCACCTCTGATTGACCCTTACCTTGTCTTGTCTTTTCAAATATACTGATAAGGAGACAGATACTTCTATTTCTTTTGAACTGAGGGACCAAAACTTGGTTTCCAAAAATAGCTATATATCTCTTAGTTACAGTAGCCGATTGGAGTTCCCCTGACTAGTATAATCATGAATGTGCTCTTGTGCTGTTATATTTAGAATGAGTGTTCTTGCCTCATATGATCTTGTTTGAGATAGTTTAGAAGTCTTTCAGACACCAATATTTTGGGTTTTCCCTGTGTTCTGAAGATTTCCCATACTACAGGGCCTAACCTAATTTCTTTTAAGTAAAATAAAAATACCATCTACCTTCCCCTCCCTGCCCTCTATCTCTGACACACCATATTGTCACTTTCTATGTAAAAAAATGCTGTTTCAGAGAATAGCTGTGGTATGATTAAGTACTCTGCACAAGCATATCCTGAGATTTGCAAAACCGTGTGTGGCATTACACTTCCTTTTTTGGATTCTAGTAACCAAAAACTGAATCTAGAACAGGAAACAAGTCCATGGGGGGGGGGGGGGGGGGGGGGGGGTGTGTGTGTGTATTCATGGAGGGGAGGAAGAATAGAGGAGAGAGGTGTTGGGTCACGGTTTAGCTTAAAGGTTATTTGATTTGGGTAAGGATGATACTGTATAGGATATGGATGTACACCAGAAAGTAGGGAGTATAAGAGATCTAGGAGAAAAGTGCTCCAAAAGATAAGCAAGAAGTAAGAGATAAAGGAAGAAAAATAGGAAGAGAAGCCTGGTCATGCCTTTGGTGTTGGCACCTGCATTGTGTTTCCAGTAAGAAGTACGCGCTGTGGTCTGGAGATAAGCAGTGCCTCCAACAGGGTTATTTACTCATCCTGAAGAACAATAGCCCTCTGCTGTACAGTGATTATTAACGATCGGAGGGAAACAGCTTTAGGAAAATCCATTACTACCACAAAGCAATAAATTTGCCAACAGGCAACAAATTTCTTTTCCCTCCTCTGCGGACAAAGCTTAGCATAAAAGAGGCCTATTGTTCCTCCTTTATTCCCTCCTATTGAGGTAAGGTTTGCCTTTGCTAATTCCCAATGCTAAATGATTTACATGGATTATCTCATGAATTATCCTTTCAACCTTTGCAGAAGGTTCTAATGTTACCTCATTTTACATTTTAAGAAACTGAGGCTCAGGAAGATTAAGAATTTGCCCAATGTGGTGAAGTCTGGATTCAAACCCAGGTTTGACCACTCCAGAGCCCATTAGTTGATTGTTTGTATTAAATCTCCTGTTCCTTACATATGTGGAAAAACTCAGAATGCCTAAAACCAAGACAGTTATTCTCTATTCTGCTGTTGGGGCAAGAAAATCTGTTTGCCTTGGCATTATGAGAGCATTTCCGTTACATAAAGGTTTTCCAAATGATAAAAGCTTTAAATTACAATTTTGGGGGTTGGTTTTGACCCGTGATCATTTGGGTGCAATGGACCTTATTCCCCAAAATGATTGTCTTTCAAGAAAAAAGTATCAGAACTGCATTTTTCTCATGGTTCTAAGCTTCATGGAAGCATAGTAAATCATTTTGTTCCAGTGGACAAACCCTAACTGGTCTTAAAAGAACTTAAGAATGAGGGTTACATTATAGCTGTGTAGCTTATACTGCCCTGTGTGGAACTGATAAGGCCTCCTCCCCAAATAACACTGAGTCCTCAGTTCTTTATCCTGATACCCACAGTGCTACTCTTGAAAACATCATTGTGAGGGTTAATTAGTATTTTAAAATGCTCTAGGGTCTTCAGGGAAACTTGGTCCAAGTGCCACTGCTTATGGCTCAGGATGAGAATGGGCATTACTGGTGACTATTCTGTGTGCGTGAATCTATTATTCCAATAAATATATTTCAAGCTCCAATTATGTGCCAGGTCTAGGAGTGTAATGAATGAGACATAGTCCCAACCTTCTTTTCCCCGCCACTCCCCTACCAAAACACACACAGTGGAGGAAGAAAGGTAAGTCAAGCAGAAAATTACAGGAGAGTAGGATGAAAGATGGACATTATGATAGGGGTATGCTAGAGGTCCCCAGGGTACACATAGCAGGGATGCTGACCCAGTCTCAGTGTAAAGAAGAAGGTACCCTGTGAAAAGTGATGGAAGCCAAAGGATGAGAATCAACAACTAAGCAAAGAAAGAATATTTTGATTGTGTGAGTTGCGGCCTTCATTTGGCAAAACTCAGATCTAAGGAGATAGGGCAGCAGGACATGGGACAGGCCCCTACTGGTGCACAGTGAACACATAAGACAATGATTTTGCTTGTGTGAGTTTCACAATCTCCACCCTCTCCCCCCCTTAAACCCCGCACCAAAAAAAAGTAAACTAAAAGTAGTTGGGAGAAAAATTGACTACGTTACGTTATTGGTTATAATGAGAGAAAAAAAGAATTCCACTTAGGGGCAGATCTTGAAAGAATGGAAAGAGTCTTTCCTTCCACCTGGGGCCTGAAAGTCCGTTAATTCCCCTTGCCTTTTCTGTCCCTTGTTTATACTGCAGCACTTCTTCAGTAGAGAGGAAAGCCTCATGAGAGTCCAACATTTGGAATTTTGACATTCCTGAGACCAGAGTCATACTTCTATAAATTTCATCTGGGGAAAGGGAATTTTCATTTCTGCTCTTAAACTCCTAAGTGTTCATCCTGTATGCTGTTTCCAAAGGTGGGGGAAATTGTTCCAAAGGTTGGGAAAAGGGTGAAGTGGATGAAGCCCCTGGTGCTAGCAAGTCTTCCCATAGGCCTCCTGTAAAATAGATCTAGACATGCCAAGGGCCTAGATGTGCTGTATAGAGTGGGTTCTTGGAGCCTACCCAGACCTTTCACTTGTGCGCTCAACAGCAAGTGGGAGGGTGAGTGGCTGGTGCTTTTTTTTTTTTAGAAGATTGATCACTGCCCATTATGAGTCCTCAATACCGACTCCAAAATAAAAACAGGGAAAAGCTTATGGTTAGGGAAATAATCATCCAGCTTTTTTGACTCGTAATCCCAACTCTCCTGTCAATTAGGTGGCATTAGGCAAGACTCTTTTCACCATCTGCAAGATTGGTAGAGTCCTAAGTGCTTAGGATATGGTTTGAAATCCAGCACATTTTAAAAGATGTAAATCAGACCATGATACTCCAACTTAATTAAAACTTGCTGATGTCTTCCTTTTGTGATTGGATTATAAACCAAATGCCTTTCTAGGGCCTAGCCTCTCAGCCTGTGCTGGATTCTGCCCACCTGAGGCCTCACCCCGTAGGCTTTCCCTGCATTAACATTGAAGTTGGTTCCCATCTCATAGCCTTTGTTCCTGCTGTTCCTCTTTCTGCACCACATTCCCCTTAACTCTTCCCATTAATTGGCTCCTTCACACTGTTCAGGACTCAGCTCAAATGTCACTGACTACTCAAAATAAATTAACCTCCACCTCTGCTTATTCGTATCATATTACTGTTTCATCCCTTGAAAGCACATATCACTGTCAGAAATCATTTGGTTTTTTTGGTATATCATCTGCCTCTGCCGCTAGACTCTAAGCTATTAGGAGAGCAGGGACCATGGCAGCTTGTTTATCAGTATCCCTGGAACTGCATGTGGCGGGCCCTGAATGAATGTGGAATGGATGGATGCTTGTGCGCTTGGGAGGGAGAACTGAGGCCCCTAGGGTGGTAGCACTGTAACGGAGCCCTGCTGTCCCTTCTGTGATGTGAGCTCCCTTTGGAGTGTCGGGGGCAGGGTTGCTGCAGGGATCAGAAGAGCAGAGCAGCCTAGCCAAGTGCACAGCCTCCTTTAAAGGTGCTAGTGGGTAACATAATTATTGAAGAAGGGCAGTTGCAGAGGAGGGGCAGAGGCAGAAGGTAAATGGGAAACCTTATAAAAAGATTATTGTAATTCATCTGGAGGTGCAAAAACATGGTCTTTCTCTCTTTGTAAGGGAATAGAATTGTTTAGTTCCCTTTGTCACAATTAGCTAAGCTCGTTAAAGCAATCAACAGCCATTCAACCACATTTACTGAGATTGAGCAGCCTATTTAGTGATTACAAGTTTGGCCTCTGATTTCAAACTATCTGGGTTTGAATCCTGACCCTACCTTCTACTAGCTGTGTGACCTTGCACAAGTTACTTAACCTCTCATTGCATCAGGTTCCTCCTTTGTAAAACGGGATGATGGTGGTGTCTATCTTACAGGATTGTTGTGATGGTTATGGAAGTTGATATATGTAAAGCACCTGGCGAAGCCTCTGCACAGAGTAAGTGCACAGCAACCATAGTTGTTGTTATTATTACTCTAATGAGCAAAACACAGTCCCTGCCCTCCAGGAATCCAGAGACTCTGAGAAGAAGACACACTGAAATTGCAAAGGAGCAACAGCTGGCTGTGATAGAAGCCGAGAGAAAGGAGCTCCAGACAAGCTGGGGAGGAAATAGGTATCTCCTAGGTGGGCTCGGGTGGCTAGCAGAAAAGAGGCATTCGAAGTGGAAGGCCCCGCCAGGATAAACACGGAGGCGTGACCCAGCAGGGTGCTGCTTCCAAGCTTCTGTTTTTCAGACTCCACATCACAATTTTTACTCTCACTTACCTATATTTTAAACAAGCTTTAAAAATTGTGTAAATCATTTATTTAAAGGAAGCTCTGTATCACTACAAAATTGAAGTCACTTTCCATCATGGATTTGATGGGCTCTTCTAATACACGTCCAAAGAATCATAGCTAAGAAAGTACATATTGGTATTGTACATAAAAAGTCACCTCCCAAGTCAATTTTTGGGACACCTGCTGTAGGGGAGACTTCTGACCGTGACCAGAGGCCAAAAGGTACTGGCACCAGCACTGGTCAGCCTTTTCTTGGTGGCCCAGGCTGCACATGGAGGTGCTTGGTAACTCATTTTATCTCAGCACTGTGTTTATATGTGGGGTACAATTAAAAAAAAGAGGCCAGTTTCCAGTCACATCTCCTTCCAGGCACAATTTGTATCTCTTATCTTTCCTCATTCTGGGCTTTTGGCGTTAAGGAGGTAATATGAAGCAGAGTTTGAAGAAATGTCAGTCTCAGAATGAAAACTATAAAACTTTAATTGTAAAAATTCTATGAGAATAGACTTCAGGGGGCTGGCAGGGTAGTGTAGTAGTTAGGTTCCTGCATTCCACTTCGGCGGCACAGGGTTAACAGGTTTGGGTCCCGGGCATGAACTTAGCACCACTCATCAAGCCATGCTGTGGCGGCATCCCACATAAAATAGAGGAGGATTGGCACAGACGTTAGCTCAGCAACAATATTCCTCAAGCAAAAAGAGGAATATTGGCAACAGATGTTAGCTCAGGGCCAATCTTCCTCACAAAAAAAAAAAGAAAAGGAAGAAAAAGAATAGACTTCATGGCTAGTGAGACTGCAGTTTGATTGTGGTCCTCTAAACAGTTTAATATTCCTGATGTCTCCTGTGGGAAGATCCCAACAGACCCCATTGCTTCAGGTCAACCCATACTACTAGTGAAAAAGAAAAAGAACTGCCTCGGACTTGCATCAGTAGTGAGAGATCATTGATAGTTTTAGGGGAATAAATGTTGGTTTCAAGGCATTAAATCCATAGGAAAGAAAACTCTTATGGAAAAGGCACCTTGTCTAGGAACAAAGAGAAAAATATTTTTTCTAGGGACAAAGCCAAAAATACAAACCAAAAGGAAAAGAGCTCTAAAAAAAATTTTTTTTATATTACTGATTTTGTTTCTAGAATCACAAGCTTTCTGTAGCAGAGATATTTTCATTTATTTAGCAAACAAAATTCCGATTCTGCACCTTGCTAGGTGCTGTGAATTCAGTGGTAAATAAGATGGATGTGGTTACTGTGCTCATAAAGGTTAGATTCTATTGGAAGAAGACAGACATTAACAAACTATTTCCTGAGTGATAAGTGCTACAAAGAAGAAATACAAGGAGCCGTGGGAAGGTTCAGCAGAGAGACCTGATCTGAGGCCCATGGTTAGGGGAGGGGGAGGGGATTTCCTGAGACATCCATGTTTTCAATGGGACCTGAAGGATGAGTAGGGGTTGGTCAGGGAAATAGGAGGGGGTCAGGGCAGAGCCTACTAGAAAGAGGTAGCAGATGGTTATGTACCCCTAGGGTAAGAAAGAACGTGATTCCCTCAGAGAACTAAAAGAAGTCCAGTAAGAAAAGAACAAAAGAAGCATTTTTCTTTACCTGCCTTTTCTCTCAAGACTTGGAAGGAAGTGGTTGGCCAGACTTGTTAATACCGCACAATGGGGAATACAGCTTTAGACCCTTCTCTCTGGAAATCTTTAGGATTTAGGTTTTCTGGGTCACCTGATATTGGCGAGAGAGACAGCACTCATCTCCCTTTCACAATTAGTTTTCAAAACATTTAAACATTAATTGACATGCTTTGAAAATAGTCCTATTAAATATCAATTGTTAGTTCTGCTTGTTACCTCGAGTAACCTCATTGCAGGGCTTGTGTATCAGATTATGGCATATGATCAGTCACAGTTTGAAGTTGTGGTTCTTAGAGAGTAGAAGGAAACTGATTAAAGTCAGACTTTTGAGAAGGTTGCTGCTGTTTTAATATGCCAGACCTCCACTTTTCTCCTTAAGTGTCATGCAGTCAAGGAAGTTTTGTCTGTTAATGACAGGGAAGTGAAGCAATCATTAATAGAAGTTAGTTACAGACTCTCTGCCCCTCACAGGAACTGACTCACATATTTTCGTATGAAACCATGGAGTTTTAGGGAGAGCCAGAAACGCAGAAACCTGTTTCCCTACCAGGAAAAATGTCATCATCTTTTACGATTAGCCACAAAGCATGATGTTCTCTTTTGGCTTTTATGAATTCCTTTTAAGCATCATGAACGTCAGAATTGGTGTTGAATATAACTTTAGGCCTTTTAGCTTTTGAATTGGGTGAAGTAGTGCTTTCAAGCTTTTCCTCAAATGGTCAGGCCTTAGTTTGTTCCTCATTACTCAAGAAAGGTCAGCAGGGTCAGGATAAGTAGGCGGGGCAATCGTATTCCAAAGAAAAATTCTTTGTTAGATGAATTCCTTGCAGGTGCTTAGAATTTCTAGATAAACACACCTCTTCCAGCTTTCATCTGCATTCTTTAGATGCCCAAATTCTCATAAGCTCAGGACCACCCTAAAGCATACCATTTCCATATATGACCCCTCCTGCTTGGGCTGGGAATGGGTTGTGTTCCCAAAAGGCAGTGAGCAGCCTACTTCCCGATCCTGATGAGCCTGTTTGAGGGAAGTCCAGGACTCATAATGAGGTGTCCCAGTGCCTGGCCCTGCTAGTCACTCGCCAATCTGTTCTCCTTGTCTTCCCAGCCTACCCTTTTGTTACAGGCAGTACAGAATTCATTCTCCTAAATTGGACTAATCAGAATCCTCCAGTAGTGGGACATTTTTTTGTGTCTTCTCTGAATTTCTTTTAAATGTAGAAGTAAATAGTAAAGAAGTAGGGTAAAGTTTTTGCATAAGTAGAAAAGAAAGGAAACACCTAATGTCCATCAACAGGAGGAGAGACAAGTATGTTGGGATGTCATCATACAGTGGGCAGAATTGCGGTACTGAGAATGTATGAACTAGAGCTAAATGTAACGGCATGGGTGAAGATTACAGATATGAGCAAAAAAGCAAATTGCAGAAGGACATAATACCTTTTATATATATAAAAATTTTAAGCTTGCAAAGCAATACTATACAATGTTAAGTGTAAAGATATGTGTGAGAAAGATAAAAAATTCAGGATAGCGGTTTCTAGGAGAGATGAAGGGGAATTTGATTTGGAAGGGGTACAGTGGGAGTTTCAACTATATATATATTTATTCTTTAAGGTCCATTGTGAATATATGGCTGTTAGTTATATTATTCTCTGTGTCTTTTTGTATATCTGAAATATTTCATAATAAAAATAACTTAAAGATGACAGGGATTTAATTTTTAAAAATACAGTTAGCTTTAGGGAATATACTTGGGTCAATTCTCATTTAGCTAAGTCCTCTGAAATTAAAACTGATGTTTTAGAGTAAAAACCCAGAGGGGCCACAAGATCTTCAGTCATCAGAAAGACTTTCCATTATAGTACGGTTCTTATGTGGACAAGAAGTAGACGAAGAATTTTGAGAAATATTTTCAACAAAGTTACAGATCTCTGGGTGGAATTGAGCCTGCAGACTCATTTTGTTTTGCCTTCATGGGATTCATATTTTCAAAAATAATAAATGTATCTTTTTTGAGATTTCATATTTTAAAAATCTGGATTGCTACCTATTGTTAAACTATCAGGGAATCTGGCCTTCCTAGGCCCTTGTTTCTACATGGCAGCAGCTGGCTGGGGCTGAGTAGCAACTGTCCCCATTCAAGGGGGCACTCCTCTCCAGTTGGCCACTATCCCCACCCACCAGGTTCCTTTACTTTGTTACCTGTCAGGCCCTGGAGGCCCTTGAGTTTGCAACCCCTGCATTAAATTCAAGTTCCGACTTAAGTGGAAAATTCAGTTATCCTAAATGTGCCTTCTCCTAGGCACTCAGGTTAGTGATATAATTTTACCAGAATACACACTAAAAGCATCATTCCTAGGATATTCTGGTAAAGAATTTGCCAGTTTAAAGAATAGTAAATGTGAATTTTGGTTTTACCATGTTTGTAAAAATGGCTGTCATCACAAATGGTGTGGTTGAGCAACCCGCAACTGTAGGATGGTGTACAAGGCCAGCTGAGAGAGAGCTGGTATTCCTACAGCGCTGTTCTGGCAGTGCTACCAACCAGATCTGTTGAGAAAGAGCAATTATTTCTAGACTAATTAAAGAGCTTGATTAAAAAAATGTACATCTGCCTAGCTGCCTACTGTCAAATTGAATTTTTATGCAAATTTTCCCTCTTCTATTTTGGTGGGTCTGAAGATGACAACAGCAACACGACAAGAAGTTCTTGGCCTCTACCGCAGAATTTTCAGGCTTGCAAGGAAATGGCAGGCGGCATCAGGGCAGATGGAAGACACCATTAAAGAAAAACAGTACATAGTAAATGAAGCCAGAATGCTGTTCCAGAAAAACAAAAATGTAAGTAGGCCCCACTTGGAGATTGCAAGGAGGAGAACAATTTCTTGTGGTGTTTGTTCACTTCGTTCCTGTCCTAACATTGAGAGGACTGAGCAGCACAAGTCACAGTGACAGAGTGTGGAGCAAGAAGGGGCCAAAGGCGCAGCCTAGCTAGCTTGCCCAACCAGTGGGAAGCAGAGCCCAGCCTGGTTTCTCTCTTCACTTGTTTCAGGTCTTGGTCCAACTGGTAAGTGGCTCAGCGTCCTCAGAAGACCCCATGACCCAGGTGACACAAGTCAGGCCAATGAGAATTTTCAGGGGAGGAGCAGTTCCTTACGCCCTGGGCCTGTTGCCGACCACTCCCACAGGAGCTGTGCAGTTAAGTTTTCTTTTTCACTTCATAAGCTATTCAAAGCTTCTAAGTTATAAACCATTCAGAGGGAAGAGACTAGGATTAAGACACAGGGTTCCCTTCATAATTTAGCTTTGAACTCAAGCCTCTTTGGCCAGCAGACTGAGTTTGCCCTTTGGGACCACAGAATTGAGTAAAATAGTGCCTCCATTAGCTACTTTAATGAAACAGCACACCCAGACCCCAGGCAGCTAAAAGCCATTTCTAAAAGGCTTGATTTTGACCCATCCCAACAAACCATAAAGCATTATCTCTTAGCTCCTTAGGAAGACTGCCTGGCACCAAGCATGGAAAGAGGCTTTCAGCTCCTGACTTTTCATTTTTACCTCCTTCTCATTAACCTCACGGATTCAGTGCTGTCGTTGTTCCCCTCATGAAACTTCCTGACAATCTACTCTCTTTACTTTTCCTTCTCTGACCCCTGTCTCTGTCTCCTTTGTGGCCCTTTTTTCTCCACACACCCTCCTGCCAGCTGTAGGGGTCTGCTGAAGGTCAGCCCTCTGCCCTGAGGCCTGAGGAGCATGCACCCACCTTATGGTTCCAGCTTCCATATCTGGATACTCAGCCTCGGCCTCTCATGAGCCAGCTGAAGGCCCACACAACAAGCATAATGATCCAAAGCAGAACTGATCTTTCCACAAGAACACCTCCCCTTCCCAGCTTGCACACTTCTATCATGGCTCCTGTCACCCCTCTGCAATCCTTTGCTCTCATTCTTTCCTTCAACAAATATTTGAGTGCCCACCATGTGCCAAACACCAGACTAGACGGTGGGGATATAAAATGAGCAAAACTGAGACATGGTCCCTCAGAGGTGTTTCAGAGTTAGATGGAAAGAAATGTAAAATTACAATTGGGATCAGTGCTACAAAAGAAACCCTCCTACTCTACAGCCCCTTTCCCTTCCTGGAAGCCCTGGAGCCCTATGCTGTATAAGGCCAGCGTGCTTGTGAAGCTTCTCTCTGCCCTTATGACCCTCCTCCAGCTTCTCCAAACTTGAACTGCTCCTCGTGTAGACCATGTGTGCCCCGGCAGAGTGAAACAGTCTTCTGAGGAATGTAAATAAAGATTGCAACTGCTGTTTCTATTTATTTTTATCGCATTCTTTAAAAATAGCCATTTTGTGTATATTTATAATGAACTTATTTGTACATTTAATGAACTTAATACTTCATTTATAAATCGATATAAATACATATATCTGAGCTGTGGGCTCAGAAATTTTTATTGAAAAGAGTAGACGATCAAAAACTTTGGAGACCACTGACCTCCACCTACTCCTAAGTAGTTAGTCATATTCTCTTTTTCTTCTTGTTTGCTTCATTTATGTTGGTGTAGTCTTCCCAACCAGATTGCGAGTTCTTTGAGCACACAGACAATATCTTGTACTTTTCTCCTATATACCATGGACCCTGCCTTGTGGTTGTCACTAAATTAATGAGCATTTACAAATACTTGGTTTATTTATTCTTATTTATTTATTTATTTGAGGATGATTAGCCCTGAGCTAACTACTGCCAACCCTCCTCTTTTTGCTGAGGAAGACTGGCCCTGCCAGTCTTCCTGTACTTTGTATGTGGGATGCCTACCACAGCATGGTTTTTCCCAAGCAGTGCCATGTCCACACTCAGGATCCGAACCAGTGAACCCCGGGCCACTGAGAAGCGGAATGTGCGAACTTAACCCCTGCTCCACCAGGCCAGCCCCACAAATACTTTGATTCAATTGACCTTCTCCAGGAAGTCTTCCTCAATTTCTCTGCCCTCACCCCACCCCACGTGGCCCCTATTCTAAATTCCTGTATAGAAGTCTGCAGCAGTCATTGCCTTTGTTGATTATATACTAGTGTGCCTCTTCTATAGCTTCCTGTGTCAGAGTTGTTGTTCTGCCCAGGTAATAAGCTTGATAGGTGAAGGCAGGGACCATGGCCTCACAATGTCCAGCCTGGTGCTTGGGATATCATAGTAGTATGTGCCCAGTAAACCTTTGCAGCGTCACTCACCTGAGGACTGCTCAAGACCCTTTGGGATTTTAGTTATGGCGATAATCAATCTTTCCTTTGCCTCTGCTTGAATTGACCCAATGTGGTGTGAGCCAGAGGGAGGTGTATGTGCCAGTGATGGTACGTGAGTGAGATTAAAGAAAATAGAACATCAGACAATTTCACAAATACTATGATTAGGAGAGAGTATGTTTACAGAAAAACTTCAATATTAGTATAGATGGTACATAATATGGCAAAACCACACAGGTAATATCTGAATGAATTTGGAAAACTCTAACCCAAACTTGGTCAGAGGGGCAGCTGGAGCCCTAGGAGGCCTCAGCCCCCAACCATATCTTTATCAGGGGCTTCTTTCTCCCCAATTCCTCACGAGGACATAGTAGTTTCTCGTATCCTCACTTTCTGTAAGAGCTTAATAATAATCCAAAGGTATCTCGTGAGCTGCTCTGAATCCTGTTGGGCAAATGGGAACATAAAATCTGTTTTCAAGGTGGACATTACAACAACAGCTTCTGAGAAGCGCAGAGGTCAGAAAGCAGAGCCTCTGCCCCAAGGGACTCAGCTGTGATTCTGTGCACTACACTTCCTGGAACTCTTCTCTGCCTCAAGAGGTACCATAGGACAGGAGTGCCTTAGAATTTCCAAGCCATGCCGGCCCAGACATCACTGTGGGTGTCATCTGGGGCTGATGCAATCCCAGCTCTGCTCTGAGGCCCACTTGCAAACCCTTAACAGAGCCACATGTTGACTCATTTCCCGTCCTCAGAATGAAAGCATTTCTTCCCTTCTCCTACCTGGCTTTCTGTTTTTCAGAATGAACTTTTCATTCCTTTACTTGAAACTGGACTACCACAATTTGACTATTATGGAATTTCAAAAGTCATTTCTTCCTTTCACTAATAATGAGCAAGAAAGTTTACAGCTCAAAATAAGAGGTGGATTATTCCCTAATATCTTACTCAGGGGGTTTCTAGACAATGGAGAAGCACTTCTCATTCAGTGTTGGTGAAAATGTAATTTAGATTTTATTCATGGGGATGTAAATTGGTACAATCTCCTAGAAGGTAATTTGAATCTAGACGGAATATCTGAGAATTAAAAATGCATGAACAGGGCCAGCCCCAGTGGCCTAGTGGTTAAGTTCAGCGCACTCCACTTCAGTGGCCTGGGTTCAGTTCCCAGGCATGGACCTACACCACTCATCTGTCAGTGGCCATGCTGTGGCAGTGGCTTACATACAAAAAGAGGAAGATTGGCAATGGATGCTAGCTCATGGCGAATCTTTCCCAGCAAAAAAAGAAAAGAAAAATGCATGAACATATACTTTGTGATCCAGCAGTTTTCTCTTTAGGAATGTATCTTTTAGATAAATTTTTAGAGGAATCTATAATAGAATTGTTTATAATGGCAAAAGATTGGAAATAACCTAAATGTCCTTCAGTAGAAGATTGACTAAATTATAACACAGCCTTATGTTGGAATTTTGTGCAGCTGTTAAAAACAATGGGGCAGCTCTATATGTGTAATATAGAAGGAGCTTCAAGTTGTTAGTAGAAAAAGAAAAAGCAAGATTCAGAACAATGAACTATCATTTGTGTAAGAAAAAAAAACTATGTACATATATGCTTATATATGCATAGAACGTCCCTGGAAGGACAAACAGGAAACTGCCAATAATGTCTCTGAGAAGGGAAACTGGGAGACAGGGGCAAGAGGGAGAGTTCGTTTTTATATTCTGTCCTTTCGAATTATCTGAATTATTTTTACCATGTGCTTCTATTACTTATTTCAATAATTTTTAAATTAATCCACAGTAAACTTTATATTAAATTGCTTTTGATTTTTCAAGTTATCAATATTTAAATGACTGGCTATGAACTGAAAAAGTTTAAGAAAATGTACATCTATACTTTATGTAGCATTAGAAAGATGCTAATAGCCTCACTTGTTTTCCTCTTTTAATAGCTCACGGACACAGATCTGATTAAGCAGTGTATAGATGAATGCACAGCCAGGATTGAAATTGGACTGCATTACCAGATTCCTTACCCAAGGCCAGTAAGTGTGACTCCAGTTAACATGTGATATGATCCTCATCAACCCCATTATTTCCAAGAATGTGTACGAAGGCTAATGTTTGCCAAGAAGTCTAGAGCTACTGAAGGAGGCGTGTTGGAAATAAACTGTCCTTGCATGCCACCAACCCATCACAACAAACTAAAATGTCAATAAATGTCTGATTTCTCCTACTTGTACAACTTTCCCACATATGGAAGGGAAAGCCAGCTCACATTTATATCGCTTTCTCTTTTGGCTTTCACCTTTTTTATGGAAATATATTTTTGTCATAAAAGATAGGTTTGTTGTTAATAAAAGAATAAAGTTCAAATATTAAAGGAATGCATAAGGTAGAAGGTGAAAATTGCCAAAAATTCTCACCCTGTGGGAGTGATACTATTACATTGGACCATATGAAATTGCCAGTATTCTACTTTTGACCTACAGAAACAGCAATTTTATATTGTATTGGCTCAGCCTAATAGTTTGGTAATATATCCGTTAGTCTTTTTTCCTATACTCATGTACATACGTTTTCTTAAAGTACATAGGACCCTGGGCCTACTGTTTGTTGCCTACTTATTTTACTTCATCTCTTCTGGACATCTCTGCTCCATCTTTTAAATGGTTGCCTTGTATCCTATTATAAGAATGGGCCATAACTTAACCAGCACCCTTTCAGTAGGCATTTAGGTTGGTCCCAGTTTTCCACTGCGCACAGAATATCTTTGTACACACGCTTTTTTTCTCACCTTCTTTGGATTCTCATCTCACTGTGTGGTCTCTGGTCATTTTTTCCTCCGTGCAGGCAATATGGCAAAGAGCACAAGCTCTGGAATCAGACACATCTGGATTCAAATCCTGGCTCTACCATTTAATGTATAATCTTGAGCAAGTTATTTAATTTCCGAGTTTCTATTTTCTCATCTATAAATACTGGAATACTTTCTTATGAGATTATTGTGAAGATTAATGTATGTGGGGATTATGAGGATTAATGAGTCAGTGTAGATTTAGTGCTTAGCAGAGAGCATGGTACTTAGTAAATCCTCACTGAATATAAGCTGCTGCAATGATTATAATTCTTAATATTATCATTATTCTTATTCAGATTCATCTGCCTCCAATGGGCCTTATCCCACTACGAGGCCGGGGACTTCGAAGCCAGGAAAAATTGAGGAAGCTTTCCAAACCAGTCTATCTCCAGTCTCATGATGAGGTTTCCTAACCCAGAAAAAAGTTTGTTTCTCCGAAGGATGAGCCACTAGTTCTTGAATGTAAACCAGATGAACAAAACCCTTCTTCTTGATTGGGATAAAAATTCAAATATCTTCCCAAATATCATATCGTCCAAAATATTGGTACTCATTTCATGATGTGTGCTCACACGTCCCTACAGTTTGTCAGGGTCTTGCTGCCTGAGTGGACAACACTAACGCTAGGGGTCATGGACCTTACATCCTCGCTGAAGCATCATTTGGAAACAAGATAAAGCCTGTGGGAGGAAGACTGAAGGATGACAAAGCTTTTCATGGGAATGCCATTCGCCAGACATGCCAGCTGATACAAAGAAATTAGCCAGTCGCTGGATGTTCTCATGACTACTATAAAACTATATACCACTCTCAGAATATTTTTAAGTTTTTTTCACATTACAGATTTACTTAAAGTGGGCTTTTTTCCCTGTGTTTTGTTGTTTTTTGACCCTTCCAATTTCTACATAAACCATGATTATTTAATTTTATATGAGCTCTGTCCCTGCCCCCGATATACACACACACACAAGCGCGTGTCTTTGTTTACATGCATATGTTTACTTTATCTTAATCCCTCTGCTTACTTAGGATGCACTTATGATCTGAAAGGCTCACTTGAAACTCATACTGCATTCATTATGAGTATTTTACCTTAACATAATTAGAAAGTACAAGGGCCAAGCTGGCTTTCAAATTATGTCTAAAGAGAAATGGAACAAGGAGCGATCAAAACATGAAAGATTTACACCACTGTGTGTGCGGAGTCAGAGGAGATACCAACAGCAAGTCATTTGTACATCAGTATCATTCCCTGTTAGCTCCAAAGAGGATGGGCATCACCAATAAAAACAAGTCTCTATCAATTTTGGTCTCTGTATTCTTTTCCAAAATGGTCTTGTGACCCTCAGAAGCAGTAGTTGATGACTTCCTGCCCATACATAGATGTAGGATTCCCTTGTTGTACAGATCTTCTCATTCTAGATAAGCATTGTATTTCAATCTCAAAACCTGCTCCTGTGAGCAGGAGCACACTTTTTCATGCTCAGGGTAAGTATTGCAGGGTTTGGCAATGACATGAAAAACAAATATAATATTGTGTTAGTGGGGTAATAGCATATGCATATTTAACACAATTGCAGCTATAGGTCTTTGGTAAAGAGAGGCAGAGAAATTTAAATATGCTGGCAGGTGTGTTGGCCATTCAGTGAGCACATACTCCAACCTAGTTTGAATTGTGAGACAGGAAGCTGCTGTTCCATCAGTCACTTTCCTTCCATCTGGTCTCATTGTGGAAGCATCTCCCTGCCTGGAGGTGGTTCTAATGTTTAAGTATTTCTCATGCAACATAGGGCCTGTGAACCCAAGCCAACTACTTCATCTGGTGGTCAACCAAAGAAACAGTGATCTGTTCTTGCATTGGAAGAAAAACTGGCTGTGCTGGACTGAGTGAGACATGGCTTGCCTGTCTCGATCGTGGTCCCTTTCTAAATAACTCGAAGTGATTTTGACTGTACAATTTTTGTCTCACTCTGTTGAGTGTAGAAGAAACCTTCTCACCCAGCCTCCTCCAAGTTGGAAGTCCATCTAATTGCTAGCTAGTCTCTTGTGTGTGGCAGGAATCTTACCTAAATGTGAATTTTATATGCCTAGCCTCCTTTGCAAAGATGCATATGCAAATACACAAAAACAGAACTGTCAGTTTCCTACCAAACCTTCCATGTAACCTATGTTTGTTCATAATAGGTTTTTTTTTTCTTCATTGTCTCTCCAAGACTATAAGATCTTCATCTTTGGACTTTCAAAGGCAGAATCTATCTTCCCTATATCCCCTCTTCCAATGAAATTTTCTTCCAATGCTGACAAGGACTGAAAACTATAACTATTTACTCAACGGCTAGATTTTTAAAGAGCAAGGACTAGCTTGGTGACAAAGTTTGTCTGATGTCATCTGCTGAGCTATTTATAGGGAGGGCCTGCAGCTTCTCACCAAGCTGATCGCTGGCCATCTCTGCCCCAGGACTCCAGCCCCTAACTCACCAGGATTTCTGAAGAACATACTGCTCTTTCCCAGGGGGAGACTTTAATTACCACATTGGCCCCAACAGAAAATGACCTCAAATTTTTAAATTATAAAAATTTAATCCATCACACAGAAACATTCTGTCCCTTGACCCCTGAGGAATGAAACGGTCAGTCCCTGCCTCCCTCAGCTTTTGGTTGCTGAAGCTGGAGTTAGATAACATTAAAAATCAATTGTTCTCTTAGCAACTCCCTCACTGCCTTACAGCTTGCAATGTGACTTACCTAACCAGTCCAAGACTCAGGGATTTGGGATCCTGACCATCTTTCCATCTCACATGACTAACAATCCTTTTGAGAATGATATGGCATTTTCAGCTATCTATCCATTCTGATTTTCTTTCCTCCATTGGAAAAAGTTGGGTTTTTTTTGAAAAAGTAGCTATTAAGCTACCTACTTTGAGTTGAAGGAGACTGACTCCTCCTACCTCTTTATTGCCCCCTGGCAAGATTTGGAGAACTCCCCTTTTGCACTTAATCTCTAGGATCACTTAGATGATTTGCTGATTTCAGAATTCAGAGTCCTCAATCCGAATTCGATTGGCTACACGTTCCCATGAAGAAACAGGGTTTCTGGAATATGTTTGTTTGGTTCTCAGAAGCTTCCTGCATTCAGGAAAAATCAAAGACCCCAAGTCAGGACATTTCTTCTAGTGAAGAGGCAGAGAAGCCAGGCCAGATGCATTAAGACTCTCAAACAGCCTTATGTCTTTGCTCAACTATGAACTGACCAATGGAATGCCCTGAAAGAAGCTACACAGAGCCAAAGAGCTACATGAGAGAGTCTGTTGCGAAGTAGTACATCAAGAATTTGATTTTTATCTCCGCGAGATTCTCTATAAGCTGGCCCTGGGGAAAAACAGTGATAAACTAGAAATTTCTCGGACATGGTTGTTGGAGCTACATGTCTCTTCTAAGATTCTACATCACAACATAGCCAAGTCCTTGGCAGGGAGGTAGCATGTGGCAGTGAAAAATGCATGGGTTCTAGAGCCAGACAGACTTCAGCTCAAAACTAGCTCTGTAATGTGAAAGAGCTGGGTGCTCTTAGGCAGGTTACTTAATCTCCCTGAACCTCCAGAGGGAGAGACAAGCATACCCATCACATAGGAACAAGCAAGATATCTAAAGGTGTGGGCACAACCCCTGGTCACGGTAGGCGTCCAACACATGTTGGTTCTCTCACATCTCCTTTCTTCCTGCAATTTCAGCCCATCTGTGTAGGCTAGAAGAAAAGCTTTGGGGTCCCAGTTCTACCACTGACTAGCTGTGGGACTCTGGGCTAGTTACTTTTCTAAGCCTCTGTTTCTACATCTCTAAAATGGAGATAATGATAATACCTACCTTATAAGATTGTTGTGAGAAGCACATTTTAAATATATCAAGAGCCTTAAAAAATATAAGTGACCCAAACCTCTTTCAACCTGTGAGATGGCCTGATGTTAACCCATGTGGAGAGAGTAGGAAAGAAGCAATAAAAATTCAGTGACAGTTACAGCAAAATAATAGGAAAAGAATAACTGCAGGGGAGCTTAGACAAATGGCCAAAGGTCTAGGCTGAAGAGTCCCACTGCCTGTGTTCAAATCCAGGCTCTTCTATTTTAGTAGCTATCTGATTTGGGGATTACTTAACTTCTCTGATAAAATGAAGATAATAATAATAACCTATTTTATAGGGATGCTCTGAAATACCTGGCTTATAGCAAGTGTTCTATTAATAGAACTGTCATCATCATCATCATACCATGAAACTCTCAAGACAAGAAAGCTAGGTTATAGCTGAGAATGAAATGTCTTTTATTTTCTGTGTTGAGTCAGATGCCATCAGTTATCCAGCTGGCATAGTGAGGCTACACCTCGGTTTATCCAGTGCTTCTGGGGCCTGGCTGTCGGGAGTTCAATGGAGAGGACATAGTTGGTGGAGTGGCCTGTGGTGGAGAGGGTGCCTCTCCGGGCACTTGTTTTGTAGACTGGACACACATAAATATTCTGATGCAGAAACATGGCACTTTCCCCAGGTTTCAGCCAAATAATGGGTAATGGGTCATAGAGGATTTTGGGGAGAGACTCCCCAATTTGCATCGTTTTCCTGTCCCAACGGGCACCTTCTAAGAAGAGTCCTTTTATGTAGGCCCCATCTTCTGGGTTACTCTCCATGACTGTTTCTTGTGTGGTTACCTGGAAGAGAGAAAGCTGTGAATTCCATTACCTGCCATTTTCCTAAATGGGGCAGCCAGAAAAGTGCAATCTGGCTGCAATGTCTGCCTTTCCTGGGATGCATCTCCCAGGGCACTGGGGCTTCTGTGATAATCTTCCTACAGGTCATATGTGGGCCTAGTCAGCATGCTGCCCCTATATATGTGGGCATAGAGAATGCACTAAAGTAGTAGTCAGGAGGCCACATTAACTGTAACTACCTTAGTGACCTTGCATAACCTTCCCTTTTCTGGACCTGGATCTATAGAGTGGGGTTAGAGTCAGATGCATGTTGGTAAAACAGTTCTCTGGGGGGAAAAGTAAACCCTTGATTTGTAGTTTTTGTCAATTTCTGTAGTGTAAAGATTCTCATCACGGTCAATTTCAGGCTATCAATATTTAACAACCAGCTCCAACTGGCTCTGTTGAGTTGTTATGAGCCAGCTCCAGCACACCACTGTTTAGATTCAGAGGTGGTAAACTCAAATTCCATCAGGTAGGGGCAGAAAATGGTCTAGATGTAGGAGAATAGGGAGTGGGGGGTGGGGATTATGGTGAACCAGAGAGCACAAGTTCCATTTGAAATCATTCAAATTCTAATCTTTTTGTTACTGTGAATGGAAAGTTTTTCTCATTTCTACTTCTAAGTACTTACTGCTAGAATAGGAAAAGGCTATTGACTTTTGTATATTTGACCAGTATTCAGTCACCTTACGAATTCTTCTATTTATTCTGATAGGTATGTTTTTAGAGTCTCTTGGGATTGTAGGTATATAATCATTTCAACATAAAAAAATATGGTTTTCTTTTTTCCAATGCTTACCCCAGTTATTTTGTTTCTTATAGCATTAATTTTGGCTTAACATTGTCTTCAAAGCCCCATCAAGTTAAGTTCATTCATAAACTAAATTAAGACCTAGGGCAAGCAGTTTGTGACCTCTGGACTAGATGATCTCAAAGGATCTTTTCATAGAATTTAAAATTTTACAATGCTCTATAACAGTCCATCTTACTCCTTTCTCTTCATATATGGACAGGGTGATACTTGACTATTGGCCATTCCTTTGACTTTACTCCAAGCAAAAGACTACCCAAGAGCATTAACATTCTTCCAAATGAAGAGTCCACCAAGTTGAATAGACAGCATGGGAGGATGCTTCCAGTTTTCTTGGTATGATGGTGGCAGAGTTTTCCTCTGGTAAGAAAATGATTATATTCCCTTTTATATACACAAAGCCTTGAGAATCTTCTGATTCTGTCAGGAATAACTTTGGAGCTACTTTTTTTTTTTTCAAGATTTTCTTTTTCTTTTTTCCATAGTTGCATATTTTCAGTTGTGGGTCCTCCTGGTTGTGGCATGTGGGATGCCGCCTCAGCATGGCCTGATGAGCAGTGTCATGTCCATGCCCAGGATCCGAACTGGCAAAACCCCGGACTACCGAAGTGGAGCACATGAACCCGACCACTGGGCCCTGGGGCCGGGCCCTGGAGCTGCTTTAAGTCATGCAAAATACTTCATTTGTGCCATCTTCAGAAGCATTTGAGCCTTAACACATCCAAATGTTTGGACTCATAAGGAAATGGGCAACATTGCTTTTTCTGGCGGGCCCCTTGAGCCAGCCTAACCCAAAGCACTCCTACCTCAAACTCAAATCCGATGTGGTCAATGGGGATGGTGTATTTCCGGGCATAATTCTGAGAGACACCAGTCAAAAAAGACTGTGTGAAGTAGAATCCAGAGATCCAAAAGACCACGGGGGGCCCATTGTCAACCCAATCCTGGAGAGTCATGGAAATAAAAATTCAAAATCAACAACACATCAAAGCTAGTTCAAAGGCAGGTAATATAAATAAGTCCCATTAAGAAATACACTTTTTCTCAGTTTTCTTGAATCAGGCAGCCTTCTTGGTTTAGCTTATATTGTCCCCCTTTTGTAATGAAGGTATAAAGAAATATATTTCTACTTTAAGAAAAGCCCAGGTACAAGCTGGTGTCAGGGATACAATAGAGAGTGGTGGAAACTATAGCAGTAGAAAATACATGCCTTGTCTAAACTGAGCAACAGCCATTCATCTCCAGCAATAGGTGCCATGCAGGAATGCAGGCCCATTGTTTCAGGTATTCCTTTTTTCCCATGGCAAACATCTGGATTTTTTTTTTTTTCTTGAGGAAGATTAGCCCTGAGCCAACTGCTGCCAATCCTCCTCTTTCTGCTGAGGAAGACCGGCCCTGAGCCAACATCTATGCCCATCTTCCTCCACTTTATATGTGGGACACCTACGACAGCATGGCGTGCCAAGCGATGCCATGTCTGCACCCGGGATCTGAAGTGACAAACCCCGGGCCACCAAAGCAGAACGTGCACACCTAACCGCTGTGCCACTGGCCGGCCCCTGGATTTTTATGTGTAATAATCCAATGTTTACATGCTAGCTCAAAAATTTAAAAATTACCAGGCAGCCTAACCAAATATATCTATTAGCCAAATCTGACCCACAAACCACCAGTTCATGATATTTATTCTAGTTCCTACTCCTGCCTTCATAGGCTATAATCTTTTCAAGGACTTTAAAAAGTTTTCTTCCTTCCCCTAACTCTCGGAAGACTGTTTCCAGTAGGTACTCAATCCAGGAGGCTGCATGGCTGCCTGCCCTACTCCCTTTGCCTCTAATCTGTCATTTCAGATTGTCCTCTTCACCTGAATAAGCATGCCAGGTACCCAGTTACCCTGACTCCCTGGTACCTGGAAGAAGGCCAGGCGGGCCAACAGGTCAGCCACATAGCCCCCCAGGGGCTTCAGCGATGGGTAGGACTTGGCCATCCACATGGCTGGCACTTTACCCACAAGCATGCTACTGAAGACATCCTCCAGCTCTGAGGACATCAGAACCTGCCCTTTGATGGCTCGGCCAAGATCAATGAGGCTTCTGCGAACCACTTTGGTCAGCCTGCAAGAACAAAGAAGCTAGCTTAGCCTGGCTCTCCAGTGGTCTCATTCTACCTATGTTCACTGACTCCAGGTCTCCTTTTACTTTCCCCCCATACTTTGCTTGGTTCCCCAGAGGCCAACTGCCTATTGACTCTAGAGATGAGGAAACAAACCCAGAAGGAATAAGTAACTTGCTCAAGGTCACATAGTCATTTAGTGGCAGGACTGAGTTGAACCCAGGTTGTCTGATTCCAGGGCCCATGCACTTAGGCAATACATGAAATCAGGGTAAACAGGGAAAGGGATGGAGAGAAGTTCATCCCATTGCCTCTACCACAGAGGTAGAGAAGAGCTGATACGGGCTGGCCATGGGGCTAAAGGTCTCTGGCCTTCTATTCTAGTCCCCCCTCACCTCTCTTCCAGTTACTACAGCACAGAGCCCAGTGGGATCACCTTGATTTGACTTCTAAATAGTCAAAATTGAAAGGGTTCACAGAAGTCATTTAAGCCACATAAGGAAAGTGATCACCTCTGCCTCTAAGTCCAAGGTTCTTGCTGCTCCAGATTCTCCTTGTCTCTATCTTGCCTCATTGGTCATTGCTCAGTTTTAGGGACAGCCCGGACTCTGAAGGACCAGGGAACTGGAAGAATGTCATCTAAGAATTTTTTGCCTTCCACAGTCTTAGGGTGACTCTAGAGAGATTACTAACTGTACATATTTCAAAAGGCTATTGTGTGGTTTGAATGCAACTCATGCACAGTGCTTGAAACAATATCTGGCACCAAGAAAGAGCTCAATAAAAGTGGCTCTAATGATTACTTTTACGGTTAGCCTGTGCTTGGTGCTAGTTTATTGGTTTTTACCTGACTTTACACATATCATGTGAATGAATGGGAAAGAATGAATAGAAGGAATGATTTAACCCTGGGCCAACATGTGCTGGGATGCCCGTATTTACAGCCTTCCCTATGGGTGGGGCAGAGGATCATAACAACCCCTTATCTAGCATCCGTCTCAGTTACTGCCCATTAGATCCAACCCCTCACACTCCAACTTCCAGGATCCAAGTAAGACTATCAGCCCACCTGTTGAATCTGATGAGCTCCTGCCTTAGGACAGTATTCATGGATTCCTCATAGACCACAGGGTACAACTTCATGATCACCTCCAGGTCAAAGTCACTGGGAAGCTTGGAGAGTATGTCCTGGGCCAGATCCTCAACCACTTCCTTAAAGTATAGGCAGGAGAGAGGTGAATGAGAAACCAGGCCTGTGGGCTGTGGCTTTGTCTGGGTAAACTTCAAGCAGTGAACATTTATCTTTTTAAACATAGTCTGTTGAACCTTCCTGGGAACTTCCCTACAGAAGACAATTCTGCCTCGGGGAGAAGGAGGACTCCTATCCCCCACCAGCATTGGGAAGGACATCATCCTTTACATCCCAGAAGGTAAAAAGCTGAGCAATGAGAGCAGTGTTCTCACACCTGGAGCAAGAGCCTGAGGGCCAGGCAGGGAATTCCTGATCAGCCAGGTAGGCTCAGGGCAGCGCTCAACCCTGCAGAACTCCTCCTGTCTTCAAGGTGGCCCCTGGGAGAGAATCTCCCATGGCTCACAGCCAACCCCTTAGGACCAGCTCCTGGTGCAGATGGGACTCTTGCTCAGTGCTGGCTACATGGACATCTTGGAAGGCAGTAGGCCATTCCTCAGCACTGAGCTGAGGGAAGAGCCTAGGGCAACGGGCTTATCCAAGTACGGAAGGGACAGGCCTAGAGGAAGGAGGGGGAGTAGAACCTGGGTGTGGAACAGAGAGACAGCTCTGCCATCCCGTGGATCTGGAGTGCTACAATGTACACTTCTTTCCCTCTTCCCACTGTGAGGGGAATTTCCACCCCTAAATTGAGACACACCAAGCAGGCTGCTTTATCTTCACACCTATTACCACTTATGGTACTGTGAGCTAAATCAAGAAACCAAATACACAAAATCCATAGTTGAGAGAGGTCGAACATGGAACAGCTCAGAAGGTGAAGAAAGGAAGGGAAAGATGGGAGAGAACAGGGTGTGGTAGAGTCAGAAGATGGTGGTTCTGGGTCTGGCTCTGTCTCTGAGTTTATGACTGCCTTGAAGTGGGTCACTTCCTCTGCAAGGTTTGTTTTGCCCTCATCTGTAGACCAAGGAGGGTGGACTGGATCGGCGCTTCACAAAGCATGGACTGACCAAGAGAGGCACCCAAAATGATTTCAGGTGTTTCCAGGACAGGAAGCAAATAATATTGAATCACATGGTGAGAAAGTCACTCTCTTTTCAAGTTTCAGCTGCCTTTCTCTTTTCATTCCTCTCAAGGAAAAAGTCTCAGGTCAGGCAGTGCTAATTAAACACTCTGTAACACTTGCTGATCTTTCCCTTTCTCACAAGAAACCAGCAAGGCCTCAGCAACATCGCCTAGGAAGAACCTAGTAACTATTTAGCTTTCATTTTCTTTTTGTGGCTGTCTTGACTTTATGGAAATGGTATTGGGTTTCCATTTATGGTACTGATGTACAGTTTTTAAATAAATGATTTTAAGCAAAATGGAGTTAGTTTTAAAATATTACATAAATGGAGTATAGATAGTATAGATGATAGGTGGGTATACCAACTAATCATGAAGGTTATACAGGAATAGCTGATATTTTGGAAATACTGCTGCTTTGCCAGCTCTCTATTTATTTATTTAGTTTTATTTACTTATTTTTTGCTGAAGAAGATTTGCCCTGTTACCAAGCTTCCTCTATTTTGTATGTGAGCTGCTGTCACGGTATGGCCACTGATAGACAGTGGTGTAGGTCTGCGCCCAGGAACTGAACCTGGGCCACCGAAGTGAAGCATGCCAAACTTAACCACTAGGCCACCAGCGCTGGCCCCCAGCTCTATATTTAAGGACTCTCAGCAATAAGACCAGAGCATCCATGCCCTCACTCAGGGGTCTGCCAGCCTCTACTTTTCTGCCGTCTTGGTCATCACCCACAATCCTGCATGCCCACCAAATGGAAAACTGCATGGAAAATTGAATTCAAGCCCAGTTACCTGAGGGGACTTGCCACTCCCTCCCGACTGTCTAGGGAGGGTCAGCAGCACCCCTTGAAACAGTTGGTTGGTTTCCTGGTTGTCCTTGGTGATGTCAGCATTCTCATGGAGGCCAAACACTTCTGGGTGGGCTGTGATGGGGAGGTTCCTGAGATAGTCGATATAGGACTGGAAAGGAAATGTTCACTTGACACAAATGCAGGTTCCCTGGGGTCCCGCAGACCACTTAGGGCTTGGCCGGACCCCATCGAAGCAGGAATCACACTGTTTTGGTAGCACGGGCCACACACACACATCCCTAGCTCCTCCTCAGACAGTTTTCTGGGGAATGAGTATGAAGTCAGGCTGAGTGTCTCCCCTACAGCCCCTGGCGTCCTTCCTCTCTCCTCCCCAGTAGTACTGGCTCTGAAGTCAGACAGAACTGGGTTTGAATCCAGACAGAACTGGGTTTGATCCTAGCTCCATGGCAAACTGACTGTGTAACCTTGAGCTAGTCACCTGAAATCCCAGTTTCCTTATCTGTAAATGGCAAGGTAAGTAAGGTTATAAAGGAATAAGGCCTTAGCATAGAATAGGTGCTCAATTAAAGTAAGCCCCTTTTTCATCCTTCCTTCAGACTTTTTGCTTTCTTCTTCACTTTATCATTCTCCTATCCAGTTTTCTGGTCCCTCCCCTTCTGGCACCTTCTGAATCTTTGTTTCCAAGTAGCAAATTCCAGCCTGTTCACTACCAAGGCTTCATCTTCACTTCCCTCTTTCCCCTCCAGAAAACCCCATATTTGAAAGACCTTGTCTACCAAATACCCAGTGTTCATTAAACAGTAATAATGTCTCTCTTGTAGACTTTTTGGAATGTTGGAAATAACTTAGTGCCCAAGTCAGGAAGCCCAGGGCTACCCCGGGGCCCTCCTTGGCTACACCGCAGGCCCTGACCACATGGAAGCTGCCGAGCCCCTTTGGGGGACAGAGGAGCCTCTCCCTCCCCAGCCCCTCACCTGGTAGGAGCCATGGGGAGGGATGTAGTAAGTGTCTCCAGGAGCGAGAAAGTAATGGTCCTGCTCGATTTCCTTACAGTAGAACATGGACAGAAGAGACAGCAGGAGACGCCTGTCTTTGTCGTCAGTCACTCTGCCTCCGTAATTACATTCCCCTGGTGACAAACAGCAGAGGAAGAAGTTGAGCCCAGGGAAGGTCATAATAAACTTGGTCATTATCTAAAACAGAGGATTCTTCCAGCCAAGGAGCTCTACTGAGACACAGGGTTGTTAAAACCATGATAAGCTTGGGATGAGACAACACAGTTTTGATATTATGGTTGCTACAGAAATAATACATGTTCACCACATTAGAAATTAGAAAATAGCGGCCGGCCCAGTGGCGCAGTGGTTAAGTGTGCACGTTCCACTTCGGCAGCCCGGGGTTCGCCGGTTCGGATCCTGGGTGCGGACATGGCACTGCTTGGCAAGCCATGCTGTGGTAGGCGTCCCACATATAAAGTAGAGGAAGATTGGCATGGATGTTAGCTCAGGGCCAGACTTCCTCAGCAAAAAGAGGAAGATTGGCAGCAGATGTTAGCTCAGGGCTAATCTTCCTCAAAAAAAAAAAGAAAGAAAGAAATTAAAAAATAGAGATAAACTGAAAGAAAAGTAATATAATCACCAGTAGTTCCACCAAAGGTAACTACTAATATTTAGGCATCTTTCAGACATTTCTGTGTGTGTGTGTGTGTGTGTGTGTGTGTGTACATATATGTGAAAGGCATTACAGAAATGTGGTTCAGGGCAAGAACTCTGACACGAGACTGTCCTGGGTTCCAATTCCAGCCCCGTCACTTTCCAGCCAATTCCTGGGTTCTAATTTCTGCTATTTAATAGCAGTTTCTCATCTGTCAAGTAGAGACAACTGCAGTACCCATCTCACAAGGCTTATAAACAAGGCTTATAATGCTTATAAAGCATTTAGCATAAAGCTTAGCATATAGAAAGCATTCAATTAATTACAGCTACTATAAATACATACATTTTAGAAAATTGAGATTATCCTATATAAACTGCTTTGGGATATGACTTTCCCCCAACCCCTACCCCCATCATTAACATCATTCTCTGAGACTCAGTTCTACAAAAAGAGTTAGGTTATTCTTTGGAAGAGACATCAAATCCAACTCACCACCCATGACACATTTTCTAGTTGGTCCAGATTCCATAGTATGTGGGTGCCACCTGGCATTTAGTAGTTGAGAACAACACACTAGTCTCCAAGGAGGAGATGTGTGTGTGTGTGTGTGTGTGTGTGTGTGTGTGTGTGTGTGTGAGTGTGTGTATGTGAAGGCTCATTTCCAATTCCAAACATTATAGGAAAAGGCAAGTCCACAGACAAGAAACAGGAAGTTTGACCCCAGTTGGGGGTTGGAGGCCTCAGCTTCTCTTGGTCTTGGAGGGGTCTAAATGTCTAGGAGGAAGATCAGGGTGGCTTGTTAAGGGAGAAGTAAAGGATTAAGGGGAAGCTCATACCTATTGAGTAATTTGAGCCCTACAGAAGCTGTTTCACCTTAAATCAGACCATCTAGATTTCTGAAGCTCTCTCTGTTGACTTTTCAGGGCTTTAGCAAAGTTTAGTTTGAATATTACAGCTTATCCCAGCTGTAAAGAGGTTTACACACCACCAGAACTACAATACTAAAGGGAGAGTGGTTTCCCCCACTGAAGTCAGCATGGCAGTGCTAGAGGGCACCCAAGAGGGACCCCAAGTGAAGGTAAATCTTAGGCACAGAGTAATGGTGCAAGGTCCCACCACCACTCCCTCATGAGCGAACTTTCTTTGAGGGGATACCCTTGCAGGCTCTGAGTTTTAGGTTTATGAAGGAAGGGACATTTCTTTATAGCTACTTGTCTGTCCACTCTTTGAAGTAAGAATACAAATTCCTATAGGGGCCAGGATGTGCCTTATATCTCTCTTAAATTCTCGCTGTCCCTGACACAGGGCTGGGGGTACCAGATTAAGAATATACTGATTTCGGCCCATCTAATTTGATAACAGCTCTCCAAAGGAGACTTGTCTCTTTGGTTAGTGTTAGTAGAGAGTTCTAATGATCACCGATATCTGGTCCTTCTTTCCTTCCAGGCACATAGGAAGGTTACACTGCCTTGACCCCCTTGTAGTAGGGTGGGGCCAAGTGACAAGTTCTTGTGCATTAGTTCCTGGCGTGAGCCCTTCGGTGCTATCCCTGTGGCAGTGACCACACAAGTATATGTTGAGATGGTGGCCCAAAAGTTGGTGGAGTCTTTGCCAACTGTGCCCCTGATAGATAATTATAATGAGCAGAGTCCCTTGCCTATTCAGACTGGACACGTACAGTGGGCAAGAAGTAGACCTTTGATGTCTTACACCCTTGAGTTTTGGGGATTGTTTATTACCTCTACCTAACTAGTTTATCCTGACTGGTACAGCTGGAAAGTGACTATCCTCAAGCTGGCTGACACAGTTGGAGCAGGTTAGCTTACGAGCTGCAGGCAGCCCAGTATGAAGACTGTGTCCCAGGGCAATTATGCACCCATTCTGTGGTTGATCTAAAGAGGGGCCCTGGGATGTGCTTCTGGATGGCCTGGAATAATAGGAATATAGCTTACTCCTTTTGAAGAAGTTCTTTCAACAAACTAATATCCACTGAACTTAAGTTGTGTGTCTCACTTGGGGTTTTGTGTTAGGGGACACTGTGCTTAGTTAAGGTCTGTGTGACCTTCTTCTTCTGTCTGTGTGACAGCTAAACTTGATCATTCTAAAGCAGGCTTTCTCACCTTTGGTACTGTTAACATGTTGGACTGGATAGTTCTGTGTTGTGGGGCTGTCCTGTGCATTGTAGGATGTTTAGCAACATCCCATCTCCCTTTAGTTGTGACAACCAAAAACGTCTCCAGGCACTGTCAAATGTCCCCTGGGGGGCAAAATCACCCTCAGTTAACAACAACTGCTCTAAAGGTTCATTCTCATTGTCTGTAAAATGGGATCACTAACATGGAACTCATAAGATGCTGTGAAGTCTCAATGTGCTGATTGTGTATAAAAAGGACCTGCCACATGATTGGGGAAAGGATCCAGACAAACTCCTTAACACATGGAGCTGAGGAAGGAACTAGTGTGTGATCTTGAAGATGCCTGGGTTTTTCTGTTGAGCTGCATTTTGACCTTTGGCCACAGCATTCCATTGACTTAGCCCATCTATTTTTAACTCCTGTCTCTGGGATTACACGGTTGTGTGCAGTGGCCAAGTTTTATACATTTACATTCTTCCATAATATGTACTAGCATATATTAGGTGACTTTTTTGTCCCTCCCCTTGTAAAACTCCTAATCTTCCCTTCAATCCCATTGTTTATGGGGCTGGCCCAGTGGCACAGCAGTTAAGTGCGCACGTTCTGCTTCGGCAGCTCGGGGCTTGCTGGTTTGGATCCCAGGTGCAGACATGACACTGCTTCGCAAGCCATGCTGTGGTAGGCGTCCAACATATAAAGTAGAGGAAGATGGGCATGGATGTTAGCTCAGGGCCAGTCTTCCTCAGCAAAAAGAGGAGGATTGGTAGCAGTTAGCTCAGGGCTGATCTTCCTAAAAAAAAACCACAACCCATTGTTTATGACTTTGGGAAGTTTTCCATAATCATCCTCTGCCCTAGCCCTGAGATTTAGTCATTGTGCTGCCTTTCTACTTTATAAACGTTTCTCTTGTTGAACTTATCACTGTATTGTCATTTTTAAAAATATTTTTATCCCTATGAACCACTAAAGGGTAGGGATTGTATCTTAATTTTCTTTCTTTCTTTCTTCTTCTTTTTTTTTTTTTTTAACAATATCCAGCACAGTAACCAGCATTATAAGAGCTCAATGTTTGTTGAAAGAATGAATGAGGGAGTAAATAAATGAATAAAGGCAGCAGAAGAGGAACAGCAGGGTGGAGCATGATGCTGGAGGTTCATGCCTGCAAAGGCTCCTCCCATAAATACCTGTCAGGTAGGTCAGAGCTTCAAATGGCACCTCCTTGTAGTCATTCAGAAACATCTGGATCTGCCGCATACTAATCCTCAGGTCAGATTCGTTGAATTCATAAGGAATATTCCAACCTGCATGAGGCAGAGAAGAATTAGGGGCTTTAGTGCTGAGAGCTCTCAATTTCCACTCAGATATTGAGCCAGTGGAGTTAAGCATCACTATGATCAAGGGCCTCTTTCAGCCCCATGAATATCAAGCACCAGGCCAACGATCAGCCTTGACATTTACTGCCAACATGGGAGCCACTCTGCCTAAGAAAGCATCTATTCTAAAATCAATTTCTTTATGGATGTCCTCATTTGTTAAGGAAGATGTTAACATCCTGGGATTGGTAGCATGAAAATTATTCACCCTGGATGGAATACTGTGGTAATACACCGAGCTCCAAAAACAACACTAAAGCAAAGCTACAGGGCAGTATCCATGATGGGGCAATGGAACTGTTAGCTTTGAGAATTCCCCTCCTGGTGCTCATGGGAGAACTAGATGGCTGGCCTTAAAGAAACTACCGCTTGTATTTTCAAGGGTATAATGATAAATGCCCAGTGGGGCTGGACAAGTGACACGAACGTGTGAACTGGGCCTGACATAAGACAGCAGGGTATGGTGGGACCTGTGCTCAACAGAGATGTTTAATTTCCTCCTAAACACTCACATTCAAGTTAAAAATATAACAAAATAATAAAACTTGTGTTCTGGCAAACAAAACACACCTGGGCAATTGGTTACAGCCAAACTGTTACGTGGATTTCTAAAGGTCTGGCACAGGTGGGAGAATGTGGTGTGGGAAATGCAGAGGGAGGGTCTCCCTTGGCTGTCTCAATGGAAGGGTCAGGAGGTCTGTGGAGCTACCTGGGGTTAGGGTATGAAGGTAGAAGGAAAGGAAGAAGATGTTCAGAAAGAATCACCAAGAGGACAATTTGCATCCTTATGTAACCCCAAAGAATGGCTGAGAATACCGAGGTGGGTCATTTGCTATTGAACAGAATCAGAGGCAGCCCATGGGTGAGAGAAAGGTAATCCAACATTAAAATGATGATGATGTAGGATCTGTACTAAGCATTTTGATGATCTGCTCCACCAAGAGTACTGAGTTACTCAAGTTAGGCCATGGATAGGTTATGTTAACAAAAAAATTTATCTTTATTTTTTCAAGAAGCACACACAAATGTGCCAGCTCTTCTTCTGTCAGTGTTATGCACATGGAAAGAGAACTACCTACAATGTTATAAATTACCTGGTGACAAGCCCCAGAGAATGGCCATTGTGTCTGAGATGGGCAAATACACACCAAAGGGAAGGGCTCCCAATCCTCTCGTTATCACATTACTTCAGCAATTAGGGCACCTCTGATTTTGGAGCATCACCTTTTCCCCAGACATTGACAGTGGACCTGGGGATCAGGTTGCCAGATTTATCAAACAGAAATACAGACACTCAGTGAAATTTAATTTCAGATAAACGAAAAATCATATTTAGCATAAGTATGTCCCAAATATTGCATGGAATGTACTTACATCCTATTTTACTGGCAACACTATCTGAGTACAAACTTGAACACACACTTGCATCTGTCTGTGATCTCTCCCCCTGCAACTCAGGTGCACTGTCATCTCTTACCCAGGGGTCCAAAGTTTCTCCTCTCTTGAACGATGGCATGGAAGAAGCAAAGGCCGAACAACAGCTTCTGCCACATCACTGCCTTTGTACAGCTTTGGAAGAACACAGGGTCCGAAATGGGGTCATTGAGGTAGGAGCGCAAAAGGTTGGCCCGGAGCCCTTTGGGGGGCTCGTTGGTCATCTTGATCCCATTCTGGAGGATGCTGACTGGAAACTTCTCTGATGGATAGCTGGTTAACCAGAGTCTGGAGGAACAACAGACCCAACTACTTAGAGCAATGCAATAAGTTATGTTGAAAAACAATAACAAAAATATAATAGCTACCATCTATTAAGCAAGACTAGATGCCAAACCCCATGCTAAGAATTTAATATATGTCCCTTCATTTATTTTAATCCTCACAGCCACCCTATGTGGAAGGATTTACTATCCCCTTTTACCAGTGAGGAAATAGAGACATGGAGAGGTCAAGTAGGTTTTTCAAGGACACACCACTTAGAAACAACTGAAACAAGATGTGAACTTGGGGCTCCCTGACTCCAAAGGCCTTGTCTTAATCACCACACTACTCCTCCCCTGCTGGACTTTCTGAGCATCTATTATGGTCAAGTACTATACCCAGCACCCCAGGAGTGGCCAAAGCGAGCAAAGCATTGTTTCCAGCTTCCAAATATCCATAGCCTTGCTGCTAGGGGAGGAAATGGAGGCCAGCGAGGGGAGAAAAGACAAACAAACAGAACGCTATAGTACAAGGCATTATAAAATCAAGTCTTCAGGGAGGGAGGGAAATAATAAGCTATGGGGTGTCCATGGGAAGAAGAGGTTTCAACGGGTTAGACGGAACAGAAGTCTGCAAATTATGACCAGGGAGCTGAATCCAGCAGTAGCTTGTTCTCACAAAACGAAGTTTTAATGGCACATGCCCATGCCCCTTCATTTACATATTATATATGGCAGCTTTCATGCTACAATGCAGAGTTGAGACAGAGAGGATATGGCTAGCAAAGCCTAAAATATTTACTATGTGGCTCTTTACAGAAAAAGTTTGCTGACCTCTGTCATAGAGGAAACGGTATTTGAAATGGGCCTTGAGAATATGAAGGATTTCTTCCTTTAAAAATAAAAGGTTATCTATGTTCACCAAAATACAGGGAATATATGTAAACGAATTTAGAAGGAAAAAAATTATAATTTAACACCTCCAGATTAACATTTTGGCATACTGTCTTCCAGGCTCTCATTCATTTGTTTTTCCTACCTGAACTCAAGTGACATACACTCCATGGCATCCTGTTTTGTTTCATTTTTGTGGGTTTCTTTTTGTGTGCTAGACATTAGAGAGGTTTCCAACAGGTGGATTTGGGGATAGAAAGTCATAGACACAGGACACAGGCTGAGCAACTGCGTGGAGGAGGAAGAGTCGGGGATACAATAAGTCTTGGTGGGTAGTCTGCTGTGGTGCAGGCACAGGGCTGAGAGGGGAGGGAAGAGGTCATAAACTGGGGGCTTGAGGCCTGACTTCAGTCTGCAGATAGGGAATGTTTAGCTCACACCATGCAAACCAATACAATGCTGTAACATATTTTTAAAGTAGTTGCCAACTTTTAAAAATCTAGGCTTTCTTTTAAAAGTCTAGATTCCCATCTTCCCTTTAAAATGATCAGAAAATCTGATGACCAGAGGCCTGCGTTCCTGCATGGCAACAGTTAACTGGTATTAAGCAGTAGCTGCTCTTCTCTATAGGGCATGTGCTTCTAGTTCACCACACTCCCCACCACTCCCTATTAGTGTCCAATACTGAGGCTCATTGCCCATGATGATTGCCATTGTACTGTGGAAAGCCCAGTCCTCTTCACTTGTTTACGTTACATTCCGGGCTCCCGTAGGTGCCGAGTTCATGAATTTTGGGTTAGGACCTTAAATGTCAGCATGAATAAATTTTTCTTCATTGAGTGTGTCATTGATGGTCAATGAATCAACTAACCATCCCAAACCAAACAGAATTCCTGAAACTAATGGATCCCCCTTAAACTTCCTTAAACTCCTACACAAATCTTACATGAGTCTTACATGAATACAATCAACTACAGCCTAATCTAGCTTTGTAAATAAACACCAAACACTTTCCTTTTTTCAAGCAGACATGACTAAAATGAAAATAACCAGCAAGCTTTGTTGCCTAGAGCAGGAGTTGGCAAACTTTTCCTGTAAACGATTGAAGAGTAAATGTTTTAGGCTTTGTAGGCCACATGGTCTCTGTTATAACTATTTGTAGCATGAAAGCAATCATAGACAATAAATGAGTGAGCATGGCTATATTTCAATAAAACTTTATTATTGGACACTGAAATTTGAATTTAATATAATTTTCATGTGTCATGAAATATTATTTTTCTTTTGTTTTTTTCCAAACATTAAAAAATGTAAAAACTATTCTTAGCTTGCAAGCCATGCAAAAACAGGCAGCAGGCTAGATTTGGCCCACAGGCTGTCATTTGCTGACTCCTGGCCTGGAATAAGAGAATCACTGGACATTTGAGTTGAAAGGGGCTTTGAATTCTATCTGGTTCATCTCATCGTTCTGTAAATGCAAAAACCAAGGCCTAGCCTTGCTGGGCTTTAAAAGTTCACACACAAAAAAAAATAGCTGTTTCCAATGCTGATTAAAATTCTACAGAGCCCAAGAAATGGACAGAGCAAGGACAACAGTGTCCAGGCCACAGGTGGGATTTTTCTTTTTTTAGACAAATAATTTTTAAAAATCAGATTTGTTGACATTTAATCTACCTTCCAGACACCAGATACATCTCCCATCACCTCCCTCCAACAACTTCTCACAGCATACACCCCAGGTTAGAGGATAACTTCTTGGTGTTTCCTTAATATGTATCTTTGCTTTTACAAATGCTGTCCTTTCCGCCTGGAATGTCCTTCCTGGCAAACTCCTACTCACTCTTCAAAACCCCAGGCAAGTGTGAGTCCTCTAGGCCTTCCTTAACTTTCCATTCCCTTTTCTGTGCTTACATGGTTCTTGTTCAAACAAGTACAGCAGGTATTACATGGTATCAACATTATTTGCCTATGGGCTGCCTTCTGCTAGACTGAGAGCTTCTTAAAGGCAGAACTGTGACTTGTTCATCTTTGCATTCCCAGCCACCAGCATGCTGTCTGGAGCTCAAGGTTGGGGCCCAAAACAGGCAGTGTGGGGCAGCATCTCACCTGAAGCTAATGTTGGTGCTCTCAGGAACAATCACTTCCTCACAGATCTTCTCCAGTGCAGGCATCCAGCTCGTGGCCAGATGGCAGTTCTGTAAGACCGCCCAGGTCCCATCTTTGATGGCAGTGTTGATCATTCTGGCAGCAATAGGGCCTTGGCCTTGGCCAAGAGAGATGGTCTGTGTTCTGGTACCTCCCATGCCAAGATCATCAGCAAACTTCAGCAGGCCTGAGACCAGAAAGAAGAGAGGCTTTTGAAAGAGGACAGGTCAGCTAAGACCATGTTAACAATAACAACACAGAAGGGGGGTTTCATTAAAACTCTAGACTCAGAAAGAAACTCACTGGCTTCTGTTAATTACAAAATAAGCACCTCTCTGGGGAAACTTTAACCTTCTCGTAAGATGGAGAATGAAGCTACTATTGATTCCTCTTTTGCTCTGAACACACAGACATTCTTGATGATAAAAAAAAAAAAATTACACAAACTGAAAAAAAATCAGAGTTTGAAAGACAGAAAAATTCCCAGGTGCCAAAAATGAAGAGGGAACTCAAAAATAGAGAGGTGAGTACATAACCAAAGAACTAGGAACTGGGTTTTCACAAATTGATTTTACTAGAAAAAACAGGCATTTGTACAGTGAAATTTCAAGTAAGTCTCTTTCACTTCTCTCTTCCTCAGAGGCAGGCATGTGACTAGCTGTTTGTGAATCTTTCCAGAGATAATTTATGCATTTAAATAAATGCACATGACTATTATACTTACATAAATTGCAGAATACTACATTTGCTTTTTTCACTTAGAGCTTTCCCACATCAGTACTTATATAAAGGCCTTATTCTTTTTCATGGATAGTATTTGATAGTATCTCACCACTGGAAAATACTGTACTTTATTTAACCAGTTTAGAGGTTGGAGTTTGCCAATGGGAGACATAACTTTGCACTCACAAGACGTGGGGTGCTGGAACCGAGACTTTCCTACAAAGTTAGGATCCTCAAAGGGCTGTACCTTCATGTTAAGAAGGCCAGAAATCAGGCTACTGACTCAAAAAGCAATGTGGAAGCTTGTCACTGGTCTGGAGCCTACGTGGAAAAAATAAACAACAACTGTCCAGCGAGAAATGAAAACACCAAGCCAACGCCACATATGGATGAGGAGTGTAAATTGACCGTACCCTGTGGTGTGGGATTCCCAAGCTGAGAAACTTCCTATACAATTCATCCAGAATGGCGAAACCCCGGGGCACCAGTGTTTGTGTATGCAAAACTGTTCTGTTAGGGCACTTCTAAAACCCAAGGTACATGAGACTCCCACAAAATAACACAAGCTTGCTGATTGTGAACTTACAATAAAAAATTACAAACTACATGAGGAAATATATCCCTATAAGGGATAGTCAGCACAAAGAATAATCAGGAGAATTAATATCTCAAGGATTACAGATGGTCTCTATTACAGGCTGAATTGTGTCCCCCCACAAATCCATATGTTGAAGTCCTAATTCCCAGTACCTCAGAATCTGACTGTATTTGGAGATACGGTCTTAAAGAGGTAGTTAAATTAAAATGTGGTCATTAGGGTAGGTCCTAATCCAATATGACTGGTGTCTTTATAAGAGGAAGAGATTAGGACACAGACACACTCACAGAGAGAAGACCATGTGAAGACACAGGGAGAAGATGGCCACGAATTTAAGCCAAGGAGAAATGCCTCAGAAGAAACCCTACTGAGATCTCCATTGTGGACTTCTAGCCTCCAGAACCAAGAGAAAATAAATTTCTGTTCACCCAGTCTCTGGTATTTGTTATGGCAGCGCTAGCAGATTAATACAGTCTCTGAAAAAGACCATTAAAGAAACACATCTGAAAATCATTACAGAAGGAACACAAAACATAATAAAACTTAGAGTTCCATGAAACAAATACATGGATTTGGAACAAAAGAAATAAAATTTATAGAAGTGGAAAGCATTGTCATTGAAGATAAAAACTCAAAGCAATGATTAAAAGAGCAGGTTAGATACAGCCCAAAAGAGAATTAGCAAACAGTAAGGTCTGCCATCAATGATCCACCCAGAAGTAATGGGCACCTCTAGCACCCAGATTGTGGTCTCTAAATACCATGAGCTGTTAAAAGAACTACAGTTCCTTGGAGAAATGTTTGTACAAGATGAACCTGGAATATATGGTAGTTCTATACAGCAAGAAAGCTGTCAAAAACTACTGGGGTTATATGAAAAGGATATAGGCATGAAGGTGCTCCCACAGGCCAAAGACTGAACAATTTGAGCATCAAAATGAATGATGATGGCAGTGGAGTAAAACACCACCATATCTGACATATCCAAATGTTAAAATCCATGTATTCACAGTGGTATGAAAAAAAATCTTATGGCATACATAACTTTGGAGGTTACTAGGGCACCAATTCATTATTCTGAAAGCTAGTAAATAAAGAGAATGAACCAAGCATCTACTCTGCCTGTCCTTTTTGGACTATATTCAGAGTAAACCAATGAGCTGACAAAGGAAAATTCTTCTTTATGGAAGACTTCCAGCCAATAAATGTGGAAGGAATGATAGAATTAAAATGTCATCATTTTGCAGCATCTAATGAAATAATGGATCTGGGTTATGATTTTCTAAGGCTGCTAAAACCATTAGGTCAGTGGTTCGAATTGGCTGCACGGTGGAATTATACAAAAAGCTGTATAAAACAATGCCTGGGTCTCACCCACAAGGTCAAGGGCGTGGCCTGCACATGGAGATTTTTCTTAAAGCTCCCCAGGTAATTCCATTGTGCAGCCAAGATTGAGAACCATCACATTAGGTGAAAAGCTGATGGGAAACTTTATAAGGGAGACGGTGGAGGAGTGGGGAGGTGGATCATGGAGGAGTAGGGAGGTGGATCGAGTTGATGATGCCTGAGCCCACTGATCGATCTTGATCAGAGAAGGAAAGACAGTCAGACAGTATGTGCCTCCTGATGTGAGGCACTATGAGGGACACAGTACCTGGGAAGTTTCCTAGGAAGTTACCCAAGCTGAACCTGATGAAGCCTCTAGCGTAGAGAGACAGGAATTGGAAGTAACTGGCTGGTCCTCTACCAGCATAGCATCATTTTACAGATCATATTCTGACCTTTCCCCCATTTCTCTTCTTGACCTTTACTTATTTCCCTTAGTTTCTCTTGTTTAAATCTTCCACATATGGCTGGCCTGGTGGCACAGCGGTTAAGTGCGCAAGTTCTGCTTCAGCGGCCCGGGGCTTGCCAGTTTGGATCCCAGGTGCAGACATGGCACTGCTTGGCAAGCCATGCTGTGGTAGGCATCCCACATATAAAGAGGAAGATGGGCATGGATGTTAGTTTAGGGCCAGTTTTCCTCAGCAAAAAGAGGAGGATTAGCAGCAGATGTTAGCTCAGGGCTAATCTTCCTCAAAAAAAAAAAAAAAATCTGCCATATAAAGTACTTACGGAAAAAAGCAAAGGTACTAGAAAGATCTCATGATGAACTGATCTCTTTGTTTTTGGTGAGGAAGATTGGCCTTGAACTAACATCTGTTGCCAATCTTCCTCTTTTTGCTTGAGGAAGATTGTTGCTGAGCTAACATCTGTGCCAATCTTCCTCTGTTTCGTATGTAGGATCCTGCCACAGCATGGCTTGATGAGCAGTGTGTAGGTCCATGCCTGGGATCCAAACCTGCAAACCCTGGGCTGCTTAAGTGGAGTGTGCAATCTTAACCCCTACACCACCAGGCCGGCCCCATGAATTGATCTTTGACAATAACATTTTGTGTAGGAAGCCAGAAAAGGCACCAGTTCATTCAGCTCCCTCCTCTAACTTCCTTCAAGGGGTAGGGGTACTGGCTTTCTGTCCGGGTCAGGATGTGCTAAACTCTTCAGCTTTCACAGGAGAGTATCAACTTTGCCATTCACATTTCTGGTACTCTTTCTACATTCAATAACAGAGAAAACTAAAGCTTTGAGATCCCCCAACAGAACAGAAAACTAATTTATTCGTGTCAACAACTCATATCCTTTAATATGCACAAACGATTTTTGGAAATATACACAAACTGGTAACAGTGGTTACTTCTGAGAGGGTTAGGAGGAAGATATGCCTTTCACTCTATACTAAGGTTTCTCAATCTCAGCACTCTTGACAGTTTGAGCCAGATAATCCCTTGTTGTGGGGGCTGTCCTATGCACTGTAGGATATTTAGCAGCATCTTTGGCCTATATCTACTAGATGCCAGTAGCATCCCCAGTTGTGACAACAAAAATGTCTCCTCGCTTTGCCAAATGTCCCTTGAGGGGTCAAAATGGCCCTAGTTGAGCCACAGTCTATACCTTCTTGCATTTTTTTAAAACTACATGCAGTATTAATTATTCAAAAAATTTGAAAATTAAAAGAAAAGAGAAAAGAGAAGCAATAAATCAGAGAAAATGGTTTAAGACACAGGTGATAAACTAGGAGCCAACAAGCTAAATCTACCCCTTGCTTGGCCCTCATAAAGTTTTTAAGAAAAAATTTGAATGAGTTATCAAGATTTAAAAGTGGGTGATTTCTTCATTTCTGGTTTCTCTTAAAAAATCAGACAGTCTGGCTATCCTGGGCTCATGTTCTCAGATGGCACAACGCATGGGAGCTGAGTAGCAGCTGCCCTCCTTTAGGCAAGAAAAGAAGTCTCCAGTTGCCCCAGCCCTACCTTAGCCTGTGAACTGCTTGGCCTTCAAAGCCATCTGAGTTTGAGACTCCTGTTGTAAGGGACATGCTATTGTCAACCATCCACCCATTCTGGACTTTTTACGTTCTTCACACAACATTCTGACATTACCTGCCATTGGGTCTGCACCTGGAGACAACACGAAAATCAATGGTGCACAACAGTTGGAATCATTGTAGGACCCCTGGAGATCAAATGTAGGGGCATCAATGTACTCCTTGCCCATGTGTTCAGCAATGAACTCCCGAACTGCTGGAACCATTTTGTCAGGCCGCAAACATCGGAGGATCACCATCCTCTCCAATCCTTGAAGAAACCTCCAAGATCCAGGGAATTTCTCCTCATGGGGCCAGGCCGAGTCATAGATGAGCTTCCATTCATGGGCATTTTGTTCCAAATGTTCCATCAGGCCTTCGAGTTTTGGCAATGCAGATGCACGAACCACTTCTGCCCATGCTTTCTCAGACAGCCATTCGGGAACCGGGTTGGGGAAGGGGTTGTCCAGGGTGACGCCTCCGGTTAGAAGGAAGTACCAAATTTCCTCGTTAATTTGCTTTTTCTCTTTCATGATGCCAATGGTCAGGAGGAGGGAGAAAAGCAGCTTGTCCTTCTCAAACAGAGAGCGGCAGACATTGTTGTAGATGCTGAGGGTGAAATGTTCAATGATGTATTCAATGCGTAGTTCCAGTTCTTCGCTCTTCCTGCTGTGGGCCAGGGAATGCACGTAGAGATTTATGAACCATGTCAGGGAGTACTGGTACATTGGCTCAATGTTGGCCAGGTCAGAGATACAAAAGAAGATGGTAGCAGAGTGGACAGCCACTGGCCTGTAGCCCATCCGAGTCTCATCTATCTGAGTTTCTGTCACGGAAGCAATTTCCTGTTTCTCAGAGATTTCTTCGGACAGCAGTTTGGAGGAGGACAAAACTTTGATGGCAGTCTCGTCCTCAAGGATGTTGCCCTCGGACAGGGAGAGGACCTCCAAGATCTTATCTTCAATTTCTTTCAGCTGCTTCTTGTTCTTCGCACTTTCCACAATCAACTGGTTCTTTTTCTCTTCCAGTTCTGGCTTCTCCTTGGCGGCCACAATGCCAAGGAGTTGATCCTGGAGACCTAAGGGGGTGATCATGAAGTTGAGGAGGCAGACCTTCACGGCAACTTCAGGGAGGTAATGTGGGTTCCTCAAACGGGTTGTGATGTAAAACTTAAAGTCCCTGGAATATTCGATGATGTTTTCACCCAGTCTCATATACTCAACCCCTTGCTGCTTGAATGTGGACTTGAGCAAGATGGGTTCAATAAAGGCATCCAGCTCTTCTCCAACATTTTCTAGTAAGACAGGAGTGCCAAACTGTAGAGCATTTTCCAGCGTCCTCACATAGTTAGAATCCGAGAACTTGATGACAGACAGCTTATTTGCTTTCTCCATGTTTTTGATCCACTTATTGGCCTGCCCCTGAGGGTCAATCATTAAGGCCCAGCGTCTGGAATTGGACACAATGATGCCATTGTCAATGGAAAAGGAGTCAATGGGCAGCCCAGCGATCTGCCAGGCACGGATTTTCACGGGATCCCCTAATGTACTGCTGAGACTGAAGTCACTGGATCCAGGGATGACCTTGTCCTTACATTGGGCCAACCACTGCTTTTGGCACTCGGCCCGATAATCCACAGTAAAGGCCCCCAGGTAAGCCACGGTCCCTGAGGACAACAACACATCCCCTGTCAGATTAGTATAGCGGATCCCCAGCTGTCGGGCAGCTTCTGTCCATCTATCCTTCTCTCCCCCAAGCCCACTGATCAGCTTTTCTGCCCTGATCAGTTTTTGGGAGCAGATTTCAATGTTTTCTTCCAAGGTTTTTTTCTTGGTATTCATCTCTTCAAAGTCATCATTCAGGGCCTGTAGGCGGTCTTCCACCAGCCTCAGCTCTGCTCGCTTCTGGTTCAGTTTCTGCA
Organism: Equus quagga; assembly: GCF_021613505.1. Lineage (NCBI taxonomy): Eukaryota > Metazoa > Chordata > Mammalia > Perissodactyla > Equidae > Equus > Equus quagga. Next base: position 16,676,216 of record NC_060273.1, on the reverse strand, counting down.
TCTGTGTGTCCAACTTCCCCTCGGCCTCCTTCAGCCGCTCCCGTTTGGGAGCCACCACTTTGGCCACACGATCGTACACCTCCATGGCCCTCACCCACTTACACAGACCCTCACAGGCAGATGACACATTTTTAATAACAGCTGGCTGGAAATCCGGGTGATCGATAAACCTTTCCCGGATCCGCTTCATGACCAATGGAGGAATGTTGTCTTTGTCATATGTCTTAAGACTCTCCAAGAATTTCAGATCTCCAAGAATCTTTCTTGATAACCCCCAGTAATCTTCTATCATTTTACCTGTTCGGGACAAGAAATAGAAATAAGACTATTATTAAGACATTCCGGTCGAGACGTAAAGCCTTGCAGTGGCTACTCCTTGTATTTGGCAAAAAAAAAAAAATCCAAACTTCTACAGAAGATTTTTAGGGAAGAGAGAAATACTCTGTACAATATTGATGATGGACACACGTCATTATATATTTGTCCAAACCCATAGAATATATAATGCCAAGAGTGGACACTAATGTAAACTATGGACTTTGGGTGATCAGGATGCGTTAATGTAGGTTCCTATCAACTGTAACAAATGTATCATTCTGGTGGAGGATGTTGATAACGGGGGAGGCTATGCCTGTATAGGGGCAGGCACTATATGAGAAATCTACCTTCCTCTCAATTTTGCTGTGAACTTAAAACTGCTCTAAAAAAATAAAATCTTAATTAAAAAAAAGTCTGAGCTGCTCGCCATGATCTGGGAGGCTCACTGACCTCACCCACCTCATCTCTGCCTTGTTCCCTGAACTTCAGGCATGAAGAACCTTCCTTCAACTCCTCAATGGTCCCAAGTGCTTCCCTACCATAAGCCTGTCACCTAGGCTGGAAATGGCATCTAGCTGGCTCCTGCCTGGACTTCAGGCTCAAAAGCCAACTCCATAGAGAGGTTTCCCTAGACTTCAGTCACTAAGGTGGGCCCCTCTATTCTTCCCCCGGCATTTTCTTTCATCTCAGCTGCTAGAACGTCTATTCCCTTTATAGCATTTATCACAATCTGTGATTTTTTTTGGTTTAATTTTATTGTCTACCTCTCCCTCAAAGCTATAAGCTCCTGCTGTGTTTACTACAATCTGGCACAATGCTTGATACGATTAGCAATAAATACACATTGAATGAACACTGCCCCTTATCCCAGTCATAGATGGAGAAGGCAACAGGAGCCATGGGCACGTGTTGTGAATATTCAAGTCTGGGAGTTGGGTTGGATAGATCAGTCGTCCTTGTGAGTGAGTGAATGAGGCAGTCTCGAGAGAAAGAGCGAGGGTGGGAGAAGCAGCTTGCAGGCTTGCAACCAGACAAGCCTGCTCAGAAACGAAGCAGGGCCCTTCTTCTCCTTAGTGCCCATCATGCTAACAATTGATTGAGTGAGCCCTGATCCCATCCCAGGGCAGCACTCATTTTGTTGACGTGTTGGAAAAAAGTCAGGAGCCTTTTTGGCTCAGGGTATTGTAAACACTTGCCAAGCTCAGGCACATCAAAAAAAGTTATACTTGAAACATATTGTATTAAGCACAACAGGCCAAATCCATCCCGTTCCCAATGCAAGCACAGCAACCAAACAAATATTTCCCATGAAGGTTCCTTTTCGCATTCAGGTAAATGATCTGCTTCATTTAAATTCAAGGTACTCAAAACAAATTCAACTGTTTCTTGCTCCATCCCAATGTACTGGCCAAATTCTGGAGTTTAAGTGAATAATATACACAACTCACTTCAATTTTAAAATAAAGAAGGCGAATAGTGGGTGCTGTGCTGATCATCAGTGATCCAAGGAGAGAACTCACTTTTGTGCCCTGGCTATGCTTTGTGTATCTCAGCAGTTCTCAATCCTGGCTGCACCCGAGAAAACCCAGGAGTTTAAAGAAATACTAATGCTCAGGCCACACCCAGACCAATGGAGTAAGAATCTCTAGGGGCGGGGGCACGGGCTTCAGCATTCTTTACACTCCCCAGGTGATTCTAGGGTGCAGCCAGGGTGGAGAAGTCCTGGCTAACTTATCCTTGCTCAGGCCAACACCTCAGCTGCTTCCCTAAAGGATCCTCCTATCAAGTCCACTCCCTCCTTGTCCATTCCTGATTACCGTTGCATCTTCTTCCTGGGATTTTTGGCCAGAAACCGGCCAGCGAAGAGGGAATGCTAATCAATGGGAAGCAGAAGCCAGAGGCTCCCAAATGAGAGACCAGGAATTTCTAATATTTCAGAAGGAATGGAGGAATAGCGAGACTGTTCCCAGGACAGGATTCAAAAGGCAGGAAATACCACTTGAGCTGGTTTTTAAAGTCCTTGTTCAGTTCTCAGACACCGGTAGAAATACCAGATCCTATATCTAACTGGGATTTTAAGGAGAATGAATATTCACCTATTAATGATTCTAGGCTCAGTTATATGAGGAGTTTCCCCCCCCCCCCCCCCTCCTCTACTACCCTCTCCCCGTTTCTAAGCCACTGTATCCTTGTCTCTCCTGCTCCCCATCCCAGTTTCTGTCTCTGCCTCCCTTTGTCCCACTTCTCTCCCTCTAACTCTCCATTTCCAGCTCATGCTCCATCTCTCCATCTTTCTCTCCTCTGTGTGTGTGTGTCTTTGTCTCTCTTCTCTCTGATCTCTCTTCTTCATACTCAAGCTCTGTCTTTTTGTGTCTCTCTGTCTCTGGGTGTGTCTCCATGTCTCTCTCACCCTCATCCTTTTTGTCTCTCAGTCTCTCTCTGTTTTTGTCTGTCTGTCTCTCCCCACATCTTTCTTTCTGTATCTGACATTGTGTGCATGAGTCTCTCTCTCCTCCATCTTCTGTCTTTCTCCCTCCTGATCTCTCTCTCCCAGTTCATTATCTCTGTGTGTGCATGTGTGTGGGTATGCATGGGTGTGTGTGTGCATGTCTAGGCATCTGGGTCTCTCTCCATTTCTTTCTCAGTCTCTTTCTCTTCATCTATCTCTTTCTTTGTCTCTGACTCATTATCTATCTTTCAGATATCTGTCTGGCTATCTCTCAGTTTCTCTCTGTCACTCTTTCTCTATCTTTCTCTCTCTAGCTCTTTGTTTCTCTCTCTCCTTCTCACTCACACGCTACTCTGTGTGTGCCTGCTCCACATCAGTCCTTTCGTCTCCACGATCTTCATTTCTGCAATGATTTGCAGGCAGGGGCCTTCAGTAAGCTCAGCTTCACCTACAGATACCTGTACTTTTCCGACTGATGAGAGGAGGGAGGCAGGGGAAGAAACACTAGAGAGCTCTTTGGGTGTACACGCACATCCTGGTGCCATTCTTATTTCCCCCAAGATTCCACAACACTGCCTACGGGCCTGGGGCAGGGTGGGTAGGGGGATGCTGGACCCTCCCTGGCAGGGAAGAGCAGCCTGTGTAGGCCTCTGGGTGGGGTGGGGTGGGGTGAGGTGCTAAAGGGGGTTACCGCTGCCACTGGGGTCCGGCTTCCTCTCTGGTTTCAGCCCTTTCATGACACAGATGCTCTCCATGACCAGCTTGACAGGGCCTGGTGGGTTCTGCATCGCCTTCACCAGTGAGATGTCTGCAGGGTTCAGGGTGTCGAGCGCAGTGAGCGCAGCCTCCAGTGCTGGCATCGCCTCTGCCAGGTCCCCCTCACATTCATTCTGTGGGCACAGGGACAGGCATGGTGAGTGCCCAGTGCCCTGCACCCTGGGGGTGAAACAGAACTCTGCTCCTGGAGGAAGCCGGAGGAGGTGCTTCCACCCCGACGTCCTTGTAGCATGGTGCCTCCTCTGGAGCTCTGCACTCAAGGGTGGCTCTAACTGGCCCCCAGCAGGGATGTGTGCATGGCCTTTGGGGCTGCGGTTTGGGTGCCTTGGACATTTGAGAATCCACCTGGTTTGTAACCTTAAAAAAATCAAGCTTTTGGTTTTTAACAAACTCTCAAGAGATATATGCAGTGGGTGACTTCACACCCATTGATCAAGGATGTGTTGAGATGGAGTAATGGATGAGGCTTAGAAGGTGAGTGACAGATGGGAAGAGTTAGGACAAGTTTAGGGAAGAGATAAAGGCAACAGGGTTGGGAGAAAGTCAGGGGTGGGTGGGGGTCTGGGATACATTGTAGCTCAGAGACAGCCAGGGGTGAAGTCGGGGTAGGATGAGGCTTGGGGATAGGATGGAGTTTAAGCTCAGAATTTAAGGATGAGGAATGGGGACAGAGATTAGGGCTGGGTAGTGAGCTCTGGGAAAAGGAGACAGTGTATGTTTTGTCTATGATTTCTTCATTTAAAAACAAAATTAATACAATGGAATATTATTCAGCCATAAAAAGGAATGAAGTACTAATTCATGCAACATGGATAAACCTTGAAAACATCATGTTAAGTGAAAGAAGCCAGACACAAAACACCACGTTCTGTAAGATTCCATTTACATGAAATGTGCAGAAAAGGAAAATCCACAGGGGCAGAAAGTAGGTTAGTGGTTGCCAGCGGCTGGGGAGAGGGAGGAAGGGCAGTGACTGCTAATGGGTATAGGTATCTTTTCAGAGGGATGAAATGTTCTAGAATTAGATAGTGGTGATGATGGTTGTACAACTTTGTGAATATATTAAAAACCAACAAATTGCATCATTTAAAAGGGTGAATATTCATGGTATGTCAATTATGTCTCAATTTTTTAAAAAAGAAAGCTTAACATTATAAGACCTTGGAACTGGAAGGGATCTTATACATTACTTAGCAATTCAATTACCAAATCCAACAACAACAACAACAAATCAAGTTTCAGGAGGTAAAATGAGTTAGCCAAGGTCACATAGCTGGTTAGTCACAGAGTCAAGGTCCAGCCCTGGGCTCCTGGTTCCCTCTCAGCGAATTCTCTGTCAGTCCCCCAGTCCGTGGAGCAATCACACAGCCATGACTCAAGTGAAACTTCCCAAGAGGACGTCAGTTCTTAGGCAAAGCAGCATGTGTTCCTGCAGTTTTATTGTGACAGGCAAACAAAACAAAGTTGGTTCCACCTTCTCATACGTGTGTGTGTATCATGGATTCTTTATTTTAGGTTTTCTGCTTTTCTTATAAACTTATAGAAATATTTTATTTGGCTTCATTATATGAAAACAACCCCCTCTCCCAAAAAAAAGGAGCCATGTCAGATGTCCCCAATATCAAAACGGAACGGCCTGCCTTGAATGGCAGTAATGGCTCAGTCCCAGGGGCGACTCAGTTTGCCCCCTCTTCAGCCCTGGGTTACGCGCCAGAGTGACAGGCAAGAGGAAGAAGAACCAAAACTGATCCCTGCTGTTTCTCATGATCAGCTTCTGGAAGGGTTTGGTGGCAGAGGAAACCAAAGGTGTTGGCTCAGCCATAGGTTTGGATTCTCGGTGGATTTCAAACACCCCACGTGCCATGGCTTCCTATTAGCAATAGTTCTGTGTCACTTTCTTATAATGGGCTGGACAGCTAGTGGCTCATACTTGCTTCATGCCTCCCAGTGGCCTCGTAGCTCTGCTCCCTTTCCTAAGGGGCAAGGCCTGGGGTCTAGCTCAGGGTAAACTTGTTTGTCAAGTGACTCAAAAAGGCTGTAATTGTAACATTATCTGTAACAGTGATTCTTAACCCTGACTCTGCATCAGAGTCACAGAGGAGCATTTAGGGCATCCGCATGGTCAGGCCCACACCTAGAGTTTCTGATTCACTCAGTCTGGGTGGGGTCTGGGCATCTGCATTTTTAAAACTCCAAGGGTGATTGTGACACAGCTCTGTTGAGAAACTCCAGTTTACACTCTTGAAACAGTGAAAACAGAGCAGGAAGGAATAGACTTCAGTACCCAAAGGGGAATGGCTACTTGATGGGTGAAGCACCTACTTAAAATGGTCATTAAAATGATTATATGACATTTTGGAAAAACATTTTTGATAGAAGGCTAAAGAAATAAGAAAGCATGATGCAAAGCACCATTATGCTATGATTGCAGTAGCATAAAATTATCCACGTGTATAGACAAGGACTAGAAGGAAACTTGGAAAATTGCAAAGATGCTAAAGTCGAGTTCTTAAAAATTCTTTCATATGGTTATTACTGTTACATCATTCATTTCTATGCAAAAAGTATCATAATTAAAAATGACCCCTATGGCTTAGTGCAAGGAGCAACTGAGCTGTTTGAGAGGTATGAAGCACAGTGCGCTCTGAGGAAACGTAACCAACTCTGCAGCAATTCTGGCATCACTTATTATCCTCATTAGGGGGAAAAGATATGATTCATTAGCTTAAAAATAACCGACCAATTTAAGTAAACCAGGTACTTGCGAAACAAGTGTTTGAGGTCTGACTTTCTGCCTGGCTCCTAATCTCCCCAGAATGGATTCCATTCACGCTGTTTAGCCTCTACACCGTGTCAGGCACTGCACTGGGTGCTCTCCATCTTATCTCATGCCTAGGGGTGAGAGGAGATTAGAGAAAACTAGCAGTCCTCCTGTGGACCCCTGAGAGCTTCAGGAAGGGGTTCTGATCCTCATGGAAGCCTCAGGGAAATTTAGAGCAAGCACAGGTTTCGTCTCCTCCTTGGATAGTTTCTTCCACCTCCTGACTCACCTTCAGGATGTCACTCCCACTTCAGGGACGGGATGGCAGAGCATTAGACCTCACCCTTCACACCGAAACCCTGGGTGGCAGTTTACTGCCCAGGAATGGGTGTGGTAGGTCATCTTCTTGTAAAGCTCATGTCACCCCTTGGGTCCCTCCTGCTGCAGCAAGTAATTGTTTGCCCCTGACAATGTAGAGCAGAATCCTGGGTGTGGCGGGCCCCCACGTGGTGAGAGGCTGCCCTTTATCAAATAGGCAAGTCCACTCGGTACAAGGTAAACAACAATTGTTTTGGAGAAGAGCTAACATGGGCCATTAAGCTCTGACTGTGTGCTGGACACATGTTACAAGCTTTACATGTTTTTCTCTTAGTATCTTATTTTATAGATGAGGAAACTAAGCAGATATTGAACCCTGATGTGCCTGATTCTAGTAGAGAACCATGGAGGAGTTGTAAATTCATGTGTCTCCAGGGCCAGGCCAGTGATATGAACTTGGGAAGTGGGCGGCTGGGGCTTTGGTGAACTGGAATATTCAAGGGGAAGCATCTATTCAATGCTATGGATGGGTACAACCCAGGAATGCAGGTCCAACGTTGCCAGAATGCTTGATTTTTTTCCATAAGAAAAGCAGAAACTTTAGAAGTTTCACTTGAAATCTCTTGATTTTTAAAAGCTGGTAATTATTTCAGATTTTAAAAGAATACTGTGTGTGTGTCACAGTGTATGTGTGCTCCCTAGCTGCTAGTTTGAAACTTCTGGAATAATGGTCAAATGCAAGGGCTTTGGAATAAAAGAACTGTGGGTTTGAATCCTGATTCTGTCACTTGGTAGCTGTGTGACCTTGGACAAGTCATTTAACTTCTTGTACCATGATTTCCTCATCTGTAAACCAGGAACAATACCATCTGCCTTGCAGGGCTGTTGGGACGATAAAAGATAAGTTACGTAAATCAAGTAAAGGAGAATACAACCTCCACAAGGGAAGGAATTTTGTCCATCTTGTTCATTCCAATTTCCCCATGTCCTACAAGAGTGCTAGCACCTAGTAAGTGTTCAATAAATATTTGATAAATAAAGGAATACAAAAGAAACCTCCATGGTGCTGATAAGGAGCAGTTATTATTACAATCTCTCATAGAATGGCAAATCACCTGCCAGACCGTGGTTCTTGGTGCCTGGTGGTTACTGTTTTTTATGGTTCCACTGGTCTTCTGCCCATGCCATGAGGACTACAAGTGAGCAAGCCTCTCTTATCCAGGGCATTCATTGTGTGACTCTGAGACCAGGGATTGGACCCAAGGGAATCTACGAAAGGCCAGTCTAAGGACTCAATGAAGAAAAGCCAGTCTGGAAGGCCTGCCCTTTTGGAGAAAGTGCCCCATTAACTAGAAGCCAAACACAAGCTACTTATTGTTCAAGATCTTGCTTGAAGAATGGTCAAAAGAATTTTCTGTGAAGTGGGAGCAGAGGGACAAATATGTTAAGCTAAGTGCCATGAACCTTGGATTCTCATCCCACTAACTAGTTGTGCAGCTCCGGAAAATCATTTCACCACTGAACCTTAAGGTCGTTGGCTTTCAGATCTTGACACTTGCCATTCCTAAGTCCAAGGTAATTGTGATACTCAAATGGAACTGTGTAACTTGAAAGTGTTTTGAGAAATATATAACATCATATGAATGTTAATCTGATTTTCTTCTAATAGCTGAATGCAGGTGAAGCCCTTCCCAGAACTATTTTTCTTTGGTATAAGAATCACTTTCAAATGGGGTCCTCTAGGCTCGACAGTCTGTCATCTGACAAATATTTATTCCACACCTACAACCTGCCAGGCACATTTAAGCAAAAATGTGAAGGAGGTAAAGGAGATAACCATGTGGATATCTGGAGGAAGAGCATTCGGGGCAGAGGGAACAGCCTGTGCAAGGGCCCTAAGGTGGGAATCTGCCTTGTGTTTATTTGAGGAATAGCCAGGAGGCCAGTGTGGCCAGAGCAGAGTGAATGAGGGAAAGTAATAAGAGATGAGGTTAGATCATGCTAGGGCTTGTAGGCCTTGACTCTGAGTGAGATGGAGAATATCTGGAAAACAATAATGCTTCCTGGGCAGAGCCAAGTATCAGAATGACTTGCTTCATCACGTACTAGCTGTGTGATGCTGGGAAAGTCACCTACTCTTTCAAGCCTCACTCTTCTCACCTGCAAGATGGGCATGACCACACATATTCTGAAGGACTATGTCAGGCTCTAATAAGACAATGGATGAACCCAGAAAATGCTGGTTCCCTCCCTTTGCTCTCTGTTCTTTATACCTTGATTGCTTGAGAAACGGCGGCAGCAGCATTGGCTTCCTTTTCATCTGCCTGCACCAAAAGTTTCTTGGCATCTGCTTCCCTCGTCTCTTCTTCAATTTTCACCATCATCTTAGCAGTCTCCTCAGAGGTCTGGATGAGCTGGGGTTGGAGGGCAGTCAGTTCTACTTGCATGACTGCCACCTAGCAAGGAGAGAGGGGTGGGAGGAATGCAGGGTCAGCTATGTCAATGCCAAAGATGGTACAATTGGCAAGAGCAAAAATGATTCTTCAACCTATAACAATACTAATGATTGGGGCCGGCCCGGTGGTTTAACGGTTAAGTGAGCACGTTCCGCTTTGGTGGCCTGGGGTTCACTGGTTCGGATCCTGGGTGTGGACATGGCACCGCTTGGCAAGCCATGCTGTGGCAGGTGTCCCACATATAAAGTAGAGAAAGACAGGCACGGATGTTAGCTCAAGGCCAGTGTTCCTCAGCAAAAGGAGGAGGATTGGCAGCAGATGCTAGATCAGGCCTAATCTTCCTCAAAAAAAAAAACACTAATGATTTTAACATGGTACTGGGTGTATATTTGTGGGCTGGAGTTTATCTCTTTGATCCTTCAGTACTTAGTTATTGAGTTCATACTACATGTTATGAAGCGCTGTGCTAGGCACTAGAGATATAATGGTAAACTTGAAATTTTAAGAAAAGGTACAGTTTCCTTCTGTGCTGAGCTGACATTCTAATGTTGGGGGCAGGGAGAGAGAGAACAAAAGCAAGTTGGGGAGAAAAAAACTATATTTTTTTAAGGCTGTGAAGGAAACATACACGGCTGAAATACCTGGATAGAAGGAAGTTTCAAGGCCATTTTTTCCAACAGTCTGATGCCTTCTAAAATATTCCTGCCAAGAAGTTTTCTGGCCACTGTTTGAACACCTCTAATGATGAGCAGCTCATCATCTCTCAGGAGAGTTGTGCCATTTTTCAGACAACTAAATGCATCAGATTTTCAAGATGAAGAGCTGGAATTTACCCCCATGCAGTTTTCACCCACTGGTGCTGATTCTGCCTTCTAAGGCAGCTCAGATGCACATTTGAAGAGGGTTTCATGACTTTGCACCCACTGCCCCCAGCAATCCCAGGTGAGAGAAGCACATCATCTGGCTGGGTTAGCAACACAGGCTCTTGGGTCATGCAGATCTGAGTTTCAATTCTGGTCCAACCGCTCGTGATGGTTAATTATGAGACTGTGTGATTGTAGGCAAGTTGCCTGGCCTCTCTGCATCTTGGTTTCTTTGTGTGTAACATGGAGATGACAACAGTACTTTTCTCATTCACAGTGCTGGGCACGCAGTAGGGCTCAAGAAATGTTAACTGGCACTGTCATTCCTTCCTGCTCCTCAAACAACATGGTTTGCTCACACTTGTCTGCACAGACTCCAATTTTTAACATCTTTCTAAAAGCCAAGGACCCTGAGTTGGACCCAGGAGGCCCAGAAGCAGAGACACAGAGGCCACCTCTGGTGTTCTCTCATCCCTGTGCTGCAGCGTTGGTGTACCTGCTGGGCTCAGCAACAGGCCAACCTAGTGCAAACCATCCAGTAGCCTCAGTTCTTTGTCAGTGCTGAAAATTCATATCTGCATCTGGCTCTCATTTGAGATGGTTTGTCAAGTGGCTCCAAGCACAAATCAATTACTATTCACATGCTAGGGATTTTGCAAGCTTGTGTCAGCTCATTTCATCTTCATAGTAACCCTATGAAGTAAAGACTGTTATCGCCTTTTTAATAGAAGAAGAAACTGGGGCCCCAATAGGTTCAAGGTTCTAAATCTGATAAGTTGTACAGCTGGAATTTGAGCCCAGGGCTGTCTGACTCCACAAAGGCCTGCTCTTAATCAGTGCTGTATCCTGTCCAGTTCCCCAATGACAGTATCCAGGGCCAGGGCAAGGGTGAGGCAAGGGAGGTACTTGCCTTGGGCACAAAATTTAAGGGGCAACAAAAACCTCAGTACTCAAGATAAATAGTATTTTATTGCAATATTTTAAGAAGTCAAAATTAATGCAAAAAACTCTATGATGAACTAAATATCAAAATCTTAAATAAGTGAAACTGTCACTATTTGCACATGACATGATTTTATATATAGGAAACCCTAAAGAATCCCTAAAAAACTTTTAGAAATAATAAATGAGTATGGTAAAGTTGCAGGAGACAAAATCAACATACAAAAATCAGTTGCGTTTCTATACACTAACAACGAAGTAGCAGAAAGAGAAATTAAGAATACAATTCCATTTACAATTGCAACAAAAAGAATAAAATTCCTAGGAATAAACTTAGCCAAAGAGGTGAAAGACCTGTATACTGAAAACTATAAAATATTGTTAAAAGAAATAGAAGACACAAAGAGATGGAAAGATATTCCGTGCTCTTGGATAGGAAGAATTAACATAAAATATCCATACTTTCTAAAGCATTCTACAGATTCAATGTAATCTCTATCAAAGTTCTAATGACATTTCTCACAGAAATAGAACTAAGAATCCTAAAATTTATATGGAACCCAAATAGCCAAAGGAATCCTGAGAAAAAAGAACAAAGCTGGAGGTATCACACTCCCTGATTTCAAAATATACTACAAAGCCATAGTAACCAAAACAGCATGGTACTGGCACAAAAACAGACACACAGATCAATGGAACAGAATCAGGAGCCCAGAAATAAACCTACACATCTATGCACAGCTAATTTTCGACAAGAGAACCAAGAACATACAATGGAGAAAGAAAAGTTTCTTCAATAAACAGTGTTGGGAAAACTGGACAGCCATATGCAAAAGAATGAAAGTAGACCATTATCTTACACCAGACACAAAAATTAACTCAAAATGGATTAAAGACTTGAATGTAAGACATGAAACTTCTAGAAGAAAACATAAGCAGTATGCTCTTTGGCCTCCGTCTCAGGAGCATATTTTCAAGTACCATTTCTGACGGGGCAAGGGAAGCAATAGAAAAAATAAACAAATGGGACTACATCAAACTAAAAAGCTTCTGCACAGCAAAGGAAACCATCAACAAAACAAAAAGACAACCTAACAACTGGGAAAAGATATTTGCAAACCATATATCTGATAAGGGGTTAATATCCAAAATGTATAAAGAACTCATACATCTCAACAAAAAACCCCTAAAAACCCAATTAAAAAATGGATAAAAGATCTGAACAGAGATTTCGTCAAAGAAGATATACAGACGGCCAACAGACACATGAAAAGATAGTCAACATCATTAACTATCAGGGAAATGCAAATCAAAACTACCATGAGATATCACCTCACTCCATGAGAATGGCTATAATTAACAAGACAGAAAATAACAAGTGTTGGAGAAGATGTAGAGAGAAGGGCTCATACACTCCTGGTGGGAAGGCAAACTGATGCAGCCACTATGGAAAACAGTATGGAGATTCCTAAAAAAATTAAGAATAGAACTACCATATGATCCAGCTATTCCACTGCTGAGTATTTATCCAAAGAACATGAAAACACAAATGTGTAAAGACATATGCACCCCTATGTTCATTGCAGCATTATTCACAATAGCCAAGACTTGGAAGCAACCTAGGTGCCCATCAAGGGAGGAATAGATAAAGATGTGGTATATTTACACAATGGAATACTACTCAGTCATAAAAAAATGATGAAATATGGCTATTTGTGACAACACGGATGGACCTTGAGGGTATTATGTTAAGCAAAATAAGTCAGAGGGAGAAAGTCAAATATCATATGGTCTCACACATAAACAGAAGATAAAAACAATAACAAACAATCACTTGGAGACAGAGATTGTATTGGTGGTTACCAGAGGGGAAGGGGGGAGGTAGGAGGGGGAGAGGGGTGATTAGGTACATGTGTCGTAATGGATGGTAATTAGTCTTTGGGTGGTGAACATGATGTAATCTACACAGAAATCAAAATATAATAACGTACACCCGAAATTTGTATAATGTTATAAACCAATGTTACAGCAATAAAAAACCATCTTAAATAAAGACAGAATCTCCATAGGGCTGGGATTAGGCTGAGGAAAGTGTGACGAGTGCTGCAAATGCAGGGTCAGACGCTGTCTTATTTGGTGCCCTCTGAAATTCTGCACTTGAACAAGTGCCTCAAAGCATCCACCTAGTCCTTGACCTCTTTGTCCCTATTCTATTTTGGCAGTGCTTACCTGTGAAGCTGCAAATTCGAGTTTCTGCAGGCCTGTCAGGTAGCGGTTCCTCATCATATCAACCTCTTGCCTCTTGCTATTCAGGAGCGTCTTGAAGGTTAGGATCAATTCGAGGTAGGAGGTGGGGGTAACGTAGTTGTGTCTGCGAAGCGTGTTGTAGTAATCAAGCGAAATGTTCTTCACACTCTCCTGGAAATATTTGCACATGGAGATGACCCTGCCAAGGACACAAGGGCGGTTAGGCAGGCCCAACTTCCTCCAGAGCGATCTAGCACAGCTTCAGTTACAGACAGGAGGATATGAGAAGGTGCATGCCGACTGTGGCCCACTAGAACCCCAAATTCTCAGAAGACAAGTGAACATAGCTGCGAGAAGAACTGGGGAGGTGTATATTCTTACTAGAATGATCTTTGAGCAGTAATTTCTACCTCTGATCATTTTGGTGAATCACCAGGGCTTAAGGAGGCGTTCTTAACCCTTGGCAGTCTGGTAAAGCCTCTGGACTTTGCAGAATAATGTTTAAAATGCATAAAATAAAATAAAATATATATGATTACAAAGGATACTAATTGTGGTGAAATAGTTTTTAAAATATTTTGAAAACCAAATTTGTGATATAGTAATATACGTGCTTTTAATCAATGCATTAAATCAGGGATCAGCAAACTTTTTCTGGAAAGGGCCAGATAGTAAATATTTAGGCTTTGTGGGCCACACAGTCTCTGTGGCAGCTATTCAACTCTGCCATTATAGTGTGAAAAAAAGGGCGTGGCTGTGTTCCAATAAAACTTTATTGACAAAAACAGGCTGTGAACTGGTCTTGGCCAGAGGATCCTAGTTTGCCAAACTCTGCATTAAATAATGTTTGGGCAGCAGGTCTAAAAAATACCATAATTTTGAAGGAAATGATATATTGAGGTACCAGTAATGACTGAACAAGTCATTTTAAAAAAACTGCGATTCCTATCGGTAATAAATCCTGCTAATCCTACTGGGGTTTACTGCCTACATTCTTCATTGAAGGAAATGCAAAATACCAGTTGGATGTCAGTGAAAATGAAGATGTAATTTTTCTCCATTCACATTCACTGACCATCTGAATTCTATCCATGAGTGTATAGACGTAAGTTAAGGGCCTTCTGGCCTAGGGAATAAAGTTGAAAGTTCTTAAAATGCAATTTAAAGCTATCAACATTCTGATCTCTGCCCACTTCTTCACTTTCCATTCATTCATTTACTAAGCAGTAATTAAACCTACTATGTACCAGGCATCTGCCCTAGCACTTAGTGTAGTGCCTACACTAAGGACATAGAGGCAGGCAAGGCAGACGACATGACTCCTGCCTTCATAAGGCACCCAGGGTGATTGACATTCTCATATCCTCCCTTACTCTAGCCAAAATTAAGTGTTTGTTTTTTTTTTTAACATATCTGTGCTTTATACATACAAGAGTAAGTTTTTTTCACCCTCACAAGAACCAGTTTTCATCCCCCTGGCAGTTATAGTACCCCTGTTGAGAATGCATGCTCTAAGACCATGGAAATAGCTATATTATCTCCAGGTTATCATAACTATGACAACAGTGTGTCTCCAGGACAATTCTGAAAAATGAAATTTTATTCTTGTTCAGTAAAGGTGTTTCATTAAATATCCAACTAAATGTGATTTAAAAGTATAAGACATTTCTATATATAAACTGAGAAATCTTAAAATGATGACAAGAATAGAGCCAATATCTAGATTTTCAATTTGGAATATTTGGTTGGGGTACTAAAAAGCAGCTAACACTTACTCTACCCGAATACTGTCATCAAGCTCCACATCTTCCAGAAATTTGTTGGCCACCAACTCCAGGGCATCAGTGGGCCAGGACTGGAACCAGTCAATCGTACAGCAATTGATCAGTGAAGGGAACATACGCAGGCGGTTCCGGAAGGCATCCCCAATTGGACTCATGGCTAATGAAAAGTACACTTTATTAGTTCCCTTTCTCCAAGGTAGGCCCAACGGGGCAGGCAGATCTTTCCAAGGATTCTGGTGGGGTAAGGGGATGATCATGTTTCCTGTTAGTACATGGGGTGTAATTCCTGGGGTCAAACTGGAAATAGTCACGGTGAGTGCCTGGGAAGTGCAGGGGAATCATGGGATATTTTCCTGCAGTTTTTTGATGGGAATTCAGTATATTACAATAAGCTTCTAACTGGTCTCTCATTCCCATTATTGTCCCTTCCACATCCTTCCAGTCACTTAGCCAGAGTGATTTGAGCCCTTTGATTCACTTGCTCTATTTGTGCTGACTCAGACACAAGGGAGCCATGGATGCCCCAGACATAATTACTTATGGAAGTTGCTGTGAGGGCCATCAGCTTCTGTTTCTGACAGATGTTTCTGACCCCATCTCCACCAACCACAAATTCTGGATTCTATACCCCAAATTCCATTCACTTTTTATTGAGACTCAATGTGGTAGGAGGAAGCATGATGTACAGGTGGAGGTATGAAGAGGTCAGGGTGGCTGAAGAAAAGAGAGAGAAGGGGAAGCTTGGTTTGAGATGAGGGTGGAGAGGATGCATGGGACAGTCTGGTAGGTGGTCTTATAAAACCACAGGTTAGGAATTTTGGTCTTTATCCTCATAGAAAGCAGTTTAAGTTTTTAATTTGTGTGTGTGTGTGTCTGCATCTACATACAGTGATTATATTTGCAATACATTAAAACAATCATCCTGGCTCAGTGGAACAGAAAGGTCTGGAACAGACAAGAGTGGACAGAAAACAGTTAGAAGTTTGCAGAGATGAGGTCTGGGTGAGATGATAGAAGCTTAGCTAATGTGAAGGTGGTAGGGATGGAGATAAGTGAGTAGATATGAGAGAGAGCTAGGAGGTAGACACTGACAGAACATGGTAATGAGAGAGAGGAGTAATAAACACAACCCCTAGGTTTCTGGATAGACTGGGGATGTCATTCACAGAAAGAATACCAGACATTGTTCTGAGAGGCTGTCAGGGTAATGTACTAAAAGGATGGAGAGGGTTCAGAGGAAAATTCAGAGAACTGAGCAGGGTGAAACAGGTTTAAAATAGTTGTTGAGGAGAGTGGAAGTTTCCAAACGAATTCCAGGCACTGACCCCTGGAATTTCTTGGCTGGATCAATCCTGCGACCATTGTAAGAGGATTGGTCTTAGGGACTCAGGAGATCCTGAAACACCCAGAGGAAAAGGGCAAATTAAGTTTGCTTGTTCTTACCAAGGACAATGTGAAGGTTCTTCTTCACCCTCTCAATAAAGAAGTTATACATGGAAAGAGGAGTGACTTCCATCTTCTCTCCTTCTGTCCTAGCTGCCATTTGCATCTTCTCCACAATGTCAGCCTTCTCATCAGCTGGAAAGATGTTGGGAACATCACCTGTGTTCAGAAGCATGTTGATGTCCTCGACAAATGACTCATCCTTGATCTGGTTATCAGCAAAGAGGAACACAGTACTCTTGGTGGCCACACCAACCTGCAGCATGATCTTCTTCAGGTCCTCCCGCCAGTCATTGCTGGAGTAGTTCTTAGTGATCTCAATCTGGTACAGCTCGTATGAGTTCATAAATGTGGACAGTTTGCTGGCACTCTGCCGCCCACTGCCTCCAATGCCCACCAGGAGCAAGTGTCCTTTGTTCTGCTTCAGGACCCTGCAGATCCTCGAAATGTGCTCAATGGCAAACCTGAACATGACCAAGGACATGGGGGCCTTGCTGACATTGTTGAACTCTTCCAGGTAGTACTCCATGACCACTGTGAGCTGTTTCAGGTCAGTGATCTCATCATAGATTTTCTGGTCACTTTCTGGCTTGAAGAAATCTCCAAAGAAGAGGCTACGGATATTATCATCAACTATCTTTCCCGTGGGTGATAGGTGGATGAGGACCTGTGGGAAAGATGAGACTCAGTCAGGCATTCAGCCAGTGGCCCAACCACGATGGCAGTGGGAGGTATGGAGGGAGGGAACAGGAGATATACTTGTTTCCCCTGAGCACATTCTTCAAAGTCACAGTTCAGCAACAGTTTTTTTTTTTAACATAATATGTGGATCTGATGGTTGTAGAGACCATGATGAAAGGACATTTGAGAAAAGAATGTTAAAGATAGGGTAAATCTGTTTGCTAAGCAGTTAAAACACTGATGGTCAGATTGTAAGAATTCCCAGAGGAGGTGCTCGAAAAATGGCACCCTTTTTTTCAGGTACTTGCTCTTTCACCAAATAGAGGTATAGGCGCTACCCTTGGTCCCCACTCTGTGCCTAGAGTAGGAATGTTTTAGATGCTTCCTCTTCCTCATACCAGAACCTGGCAGAACTTCTACACTTGGCCTCTGGATGCAACATGAAACACTTGGAATTTTTCTATGGAGAAATCACAGCTTCTTAAAAACAGAGGTAGAATTAGATGATGCAAATATATAGGCTTAAAACAACTTTCTCATATCAAAACAGAAAAGAGAAAGTGTTTACGAATGGGAAACCATGACAATCTTTCACTGGGCTGTGCCAGGGCCTCAATCAAACCATGAAAATTCATGGTTCATTTCTCAAGTCACAAATTAAATGACACTGAAAATGCATTCTAAGTTAATTATAAACAATAACATCATATCGTAAACTAGGCTGAATGGATCCAAACATATGTCACCAGGAAAGTAAAGCAAAATTGGGCCAAGTATAATATCACCACATTAAGTGATAGTGACCCAGTACCATTTCCTGAGATTCAGAGGGCAGAGCTGTGAGTCTCCACTAGGAAGGGAACCCGAAATCTGAGACTTTACACAATCAGCTATTTGGGACCATTTCTGAGGCCAAGTGATCACAGGGTCTGGCTTACCTTCTCTACAGTCTGCTTGAAGCAACTGGAGGTGGTTTCCTTCACCATGTTGAAAAAGACCTGTCTGTCCTCATGATCAATCAGACGGTCATAGAAGACTCGATAAACCTCATGGATCCAAAGCCGGATAAACTTTTCTACATCCTGAAAATACGGTGAATTATTTGAATGAATGGAAGGGAGTGCCTGAAGTAACAGTTCTCAAATAGTTTCTAAATCCTGGGGTTGATGCAAGGATTAAACGAGACAATGCTTATAAAATACTTAGCACAATGTTAGTTATTAGTATTATCATTGTATATTCCACATAGACAAGGATATTGCTGAGTAAACTTGCTAACAGAAATGATAGTGGCTCACCTGCAGGTGGGTGTGAGGGCAGAGCAGTACCCCTTGGATCACCCGTGAGAAGTCCCGCAGATTAAAGACGTAATGTGACTTGGAGGGAGTTGGCAAAAAATTCTCCACTGCAGCTTTATAAATTGCCATAGTAGCTTGTACCAGCATCCTTCCATACCTTTGGATGAAGGGGAAGACAGACCAGTCAAGGAGAGTCCAGAACTCAGGACCCTCAGGCCAATATCCGGGAAGACACAGGAACTTCTTACCTTAAGAACATTACATCAAACCCTTTCCCGAAATGCCAGTCAGCGATTGAACTGAAAATTTTGGTTAAAATGTCATCCTCAAAGGCGTTGATGGAAATGATATTCAGATGGCGAGTGAATCGTCCTGGAAAACATGCACACATATGAGTGTGCACACACACTCACACTTACCTCTTGGGCCTAGTTATCCTGGGATACAGCAGAGTCAGTTTTCCCTCTGCCTGTGTTCTAGACCTGTGCTATTCGATACGGCAGCCTCTAGCCACATGTGGCTACTTGAACTTTTAAATTAATTACTATTAAGTAACATTGAAAATTGATTTCCTCTGTCTTACTACTAACATTTCAAGTCCTCAAGAGCAATAGCGGCTAGTGGCTGTTGTATTGCACAGTACAGACACAGAACATTTCCGTGATTGCAGACGTTCTATTAACAGCACCAGTCTAGTGCTCAAGATTGTTTTTAAAAGATAAAGGCAATATGTGGTCATTGTAAAACAGTCAAACAATTCAGAAATACTTTCAGGAGCTGGTCTGGTGGCACAGTAGTTAAGTTCACACATTCTGCTTCGGCGGCCCAGAGTTCACCAGTTCCGATCCCGGGTGTGGACCTATGCACTGCTTGGCACGCCATGCTGTGGCAGGCATCCCACATATAAAACAGAGGAAGATGGGCATGGATGTTAGCTCAGGGCCAGTCTTCCTCGGCAAAAAGAGGAGGATTGGTGGCAGATGTTAGCTCAGGGCTCATCTTCCTCAAAAAAAAATAAATAAATAAAATAAAACATATTGAAAATATTATTAAAAAAGAAATACTTTCAAATGAAAGCCTTTCATTTACCTCCCAAACACCAAATCCATTCTTCCATCAAATTAACCACTATTAATTTGGTGTCCTTACATATCTATATCTATCAATCTACCTACCTATCTAAGGTTAGATATCTACATATTTCTATATTAGCTTTATTGAGATGTAATTCACATACTACACAATTCACCAATTTAAAATACACAATTCAATGTTTTTGTAGTATATTTGGAGTTGTGCAACCTTTACCACAATCAATTTTAGAACATTTTAATCACCCCAAAAAGAAATCTTGTACCCATTGACTGCCAATTTCCTTATAGCCCTCAGCAACTAACAATTTATTTTCAGTCTCTATAGATTTGCCTGCTTATCTTTTTTCTAAAAAAAAAAAGATTTTATTATATAAAGTAAAACACAGATACAGAAAATTTCACAAAAAAAGGTATGGTTTAGTGAATCACTGCTTAGTTAACACCCTTACAGCTACCATTCAGGTCAAGAAACACAACTTTGCCAGCCCTCCACAGAAGCCCCTCTACATATCACATCCCCATCATAGCCCTCTCTCTCCAGAAGTTACCACTATCCTGCTTCTATAGTAATTGCTGCCTTGCATTTCTTTTTTTTTTAAAGATTTAATTTTTTTCCTTTTTCTCCCCAAAGCTCCCTGGTACATAGTTGTATATTCTTCGTTGTGGGTCCTTCTAGTTGTGGCATGTGGGATGCTGCCTCAGCGGGGTTTGATGAGCAGTGCCATGTCCGTGCCCAGTATTCGAACCAATGAAACACTAGGCCACCTGCAGCAGAGCGCACGAACTTAACCACTCGGCCACGGGGCCAGCCCCTGCCTTGCATTTCTTTATGGTTTTTATTAACCAAGTGTTCATTCCTAGGCATTAGGGTTTAATCCTACCAATTAAAAGAACATATATATTTAAGTCTCTTTTAATCTATAGGTTCCCCTCCATCTTTTTATCTTTTATCTGTTGAATATCTGAGCTGTTTGATCTGTAGTTTCCACAGTCAGGATTTTGCTGATTACATACTCATGGGGCATTTGATTCTGTTCCTCTGTCCTCTGTGTTTTCTACTAATTTGCAGCTGGATCCAGAGACTTGATCAGATTCAGGTTTCATCTCTTTGGCCAGACTACATTTGATGGGACATTCTTTCATCAGAAGACACATGATGATGTCTCTCCTTTTGTGATGTTGGTAGCTACTGACGCTCAATGGCTAGATCCATTAATTCACTGAGGATTGTAAAGTGGTAACATTCTGATTCTTTCTTTTTTATTTATTAATGCAATATTTTTAAAGAGACACATGTGGGGGATACCCTGCCAACTAGTTTTGTTGTAAATGTTGTTTATAGGTTTTTGGTTTTGTTATCTAGTTGCTCTGTTTATGGGGATTTGGGAAGATCCAAAAATTATTCTGCTGCTGCTGCTGTTTTCCCAAAATTCTTTCCATAGTTTATATTTATATCTATATCTACATCCAGATCTCCACTATAGTTATATATTGACATACATGGGTTTTACTTTTTTAAAAAAATACCCGACTAATATCTTACACATCATTAATCTGGAACTACTGACAGTTATGTGAACTTAAGGAAGTCACTTACCTTTTTGATGATAAGGATAATAATAGTGCTTAATGTCTGTTAGTGCTTATTATGTTACCCAAACCCAGGTCAGTCTTCCACCAAACCATGCTCTCAACCACCATACTATATTGCCTTGAGCCTCAGTTTCCCCGTCTCAGCCCTAACAATTGGCAACTGCTCTGGTAATTATCAGCTAGGCTGTTGGTCCTCTGCTGAACACAATTTTATTAAACATCAACATCAGATGTGGTCACTCCCTGACTATGATGGGACAAAACAGAAACAAGATTGCTCTACAACCATGAAAATAACCAAAATTCCTTCCTATCTAACAGGAGTGACTCTTTCTATACCAAGTGACAGCTCTAGCCCCATTCATTCCTCCTGCCTCCTAGAAAAAAATTAAGATACCCACTCATCAAATTGTCCCCACTTCCTGAGAATACCCCATCCAGAACAGAGCCCCTGGTTCTTAAACCTGCCCTCAAATCACCAGCACAAGCCCATTTCATTCCCTTTCACCAGGCACTCCCACAGTTCTCCCTCGGTGCAGACACACTTGCTGCAGCAAATTAATAAGCCTAATTTCACTTGACTACAGATGTGTTCTGGCAGTCTTTGGAAAATGAGCTTTAGTATAGAATCTTTTCAAAAATCATATTGTGATGTAGCTTGAAAACGGTCAAATGTCAAGCAAATGTTAGTTATTACTATTTCTGTGATATGTGCTGGAAGCAGATATTACCTTTGGAATAGGTGTTTTTTTAATCTATGAGGAAGATTAGCCCTGAGCTAACATATGTGCCAATCTTCCTCTACTTTTCTGTGGGATACCTCCACAGCATGCCTGATGAGTGGCATAGGCCCACACCTGGGATCCGAACCCATGAACCCTGGGCCGCCAAAGCAGAGTGCGCAGAACTTTAACCACTCGGCCATGGGGCCAGCCCCTGGAATAGGTCTTTTTCCCCCCAGTTTTACTGAGATATAATTGACATATAACATATATAACTTTAAGATGTACAACGTGACTATTTGATATACATATGAAAAATGATTACCACAATAAAGTTAGTTAACACTTCCACCATCTCGCATAACTACCATTTTTTTTTGTTGCTAACTAGAGTCACCATGCTGTACATTACTTCCCCAGAATTTACTCATCTTATAACTGGAAGTTTGTATGCTTTGATTAACATTTTCTCATTTTCCCTACTTCCTCAGGCCCTGGTAACCACCATTCTATTCTTGTTTCTATGAGTTTGGGTTTTTTAGATTCCACATAAAAGTGAGATCATACAGGATTTCTTTTCTCTGTCTGACTTATTTCACTTAGCATAATACCCTTAAGATCAATCCATGTTGTCACAAATGGCAGGATTTCATTCTTTTTTATGGCTGAATAATATTGCATTGTGTGTGTGTATGTATACATATATATATATATATATATATATACACACATATATCTCACATTTTCTTTATCCATTCATCCGTTGGTGGACATTTAGGTTGTTTCCATGTCTTGCAATGAACATGGGTGTGTAGGTACCTCTTTGGTATAGTGACTTTGTTTCCTTCAGATATACACCCAGAAGTGGAATTGTTGGATCATATGGTAGTGCTATTTTTAATTTTTTGAGGAACTTCCATACTGTTTTCCACAAGGGCTGTATCAATTTACACTCTCACCAACAGTGCACAAGGGTTCTCTTTTTTCCACATCCTAACACTTGTTATCTCTTGATTTTCTGATAATAGCCATTCTACAGGTGTGAGGTGATATCTCATTGTGTGTTTTTTTTTTTTTGCATTTTCCTGATGATTAGTGATATTGAGTATCTTTTCATGTACCTATTGGCCATTTGTAGGTCATCTTTGAAAAAATGTCTATTCAAGTCCTCTGCCAATTTTTTAATTGAATTGTTTGCTATTCTGCTATTAAGTTGTGTGAGTTCCTTACATATTTTGTATACTAACCTGATACCAGATAGATGGTTTGCAAATATTTTTTCCCATTGAATTGCTAGGTCTTAGAGAAAAGTAATATACTAAGCTCCTCTCCCTCTCACTGGTGAGAGAGGTGTTGAATTAATAGATGCTAGGTGCCTGAGATCCTGCTATATTCAAACCCAAGGCAAAAGTACCCCTGGATTCTATACTTGAAGTGGAAGGTGATGGTTTGGGTACCCAAATAAGACCACCCTGTTAATTTTCCTTACTTTACAGATGAGAAAGCTAGATGCCAGAGGGGAGAGCAAGGCCACAGAATCTTAAGTCTGGAAATGGCATTTAGATTGTCAACAAAGGGTGTATCTCAGAATAAAAATACAGATACCTGTAGACCTGGATGGATCGAGTTGCACATGAAGTGAAATATACTCCTGAACTGTAAGATGATAGGGGAGAATTTGTTCGTTTGGTTATTATTATTTTAGTTAGGACACTTTGGGTTAAGTGTTCTGTCTCTGGCAATCTGAAGAATTGTAAGAAACACAACAGGTAACTCTATTATGTACCCCTAATTGAGAACCTCTGATCTAGCCTCCCTCCTGGAACACGTGCTGGCCGCACTGAACTGTCCTCTTCATAGGAGGCTTTCTGTTCCTCTAGGGCCTAGCCAAAGATTCCTCACATCCTCTTTTCATCTTCCTATCCTATTTTATACAAACTTCCAACATTAAACATTCAAATACCACCCCCTGGAGCTAATCCAAACCCCTCTGGCTGCAGCCTAAACACACTTTTTTCTGCCTTCCATCAGGACAAGGTGCCCTGAACCAACCTTCCACCCATAAGGGTGGTCCACCTCTGCTGGGGGGTAAAGAGGAATGAACTCTCTCTCCTTCACGTACCAGTAATGTCATTCCTTCCTCCCCCGGGGGGGCCCATGGCTGTCACAAGCAGCACATCCACAATGTCCAGCCTGGTTGTGTCCTTTTTGTCAAACCAGTAACCGTGGTCAATCCATTGCCTCAGGAGCTCGATGGGGGGCTGGGCCCCATATACTTCTTTGGCTGGCATATTGAGGTCATCTGGAGAAAGAAGCCAGGGCCACACACTGTAAGTCTATGGGCTCCTCTGCTCTCACAGGAGGCAATGATGACTATTCCCTCCATGAGAGAGCCCATGCCTAGTTGTCCCATCCCCACTCCAGGCAGAGCTCAGCCAGTGGACATTCTAACCATATGGGAAGAGGTTTTCCTGGGTTCTGGGCTCTCCTGCCTCACTGAGATCTCTGTCCATTATGACTTTAAGGATGCACAGATTGGCATTAACAAACAGGCATATAATTTTTTCCCATTTCCTCAATCAAAAAATATTGATTGTCTACTATGTGCTAGACATTTTGTTAATTGCTAGAGATATGATGGTGAGGAAGATAGTCATGCTCCCAGCCAACCAAGTATTTAATTCAACTAGCAGGTAATAGTTGAATTCTAATGGGAGCAAGGCTTTGGACTAGGGTTTTTGAGGAACAAAACCAAAATGGCAAGAATAGATTGTGGCTTCCTCAAGGGTAGGGATTGATTTTGTCCAACAGCACATTACCCAGTCCTGGCACATAGAAAGCACTCAATAAAATAGAGGCTCTTTTTTCTCCAATGAACACTGATTGAATGCCCAATTTGTGTCATGTAACATTTTAGGAGTCTTATACATATTGTCTCATTTAATCCAAATAATGACTTTATAAGGAAGATAGTATTACTTTTATGTTAGAGGTGAGGAACTCAGGGTCATGGAAGTTAAGTCACAACATACCCAGGGTTAAAAAGTGAGATTTGAACCTAGATCTGTTTTGCTGCAAAGCTTAAACTGTTTTTTGGATATGCCATAAAAATAGGAAGAAAGAACAGGTTGGAAGAAAGGAGAAAGGGAGGAAAAGAAAGGGAAAAGAAAAGAAAATAAGATCCCTGCCTTTAAGGAGCTGATGTTAGTTGGTAAGGACATAAATGTGTAAATGTTTACTATCAATACATGAATTTTAAAGACAGGACATGAGATAACCCAGAAGAGTAGGGCATTACTATTACTAAATTAGAACTCTATGAGTCAGCAGTAAGACAGTGGAAAACATATTTGGCACCGAGAAATCTGGTTTTGGCTGATGGCTCCAGAATTTTCTACATGTTTGACCCAGAACAGGGAATTTAACCTTCTGGAGCTTCCATTAACTGACTAGTAAAATGAGAATGATGGGTAACAACCTCACAGGGTTTGAGGATCAAATGAAATAAATGAGAAAGTGCTTTGTAAACAGGTAAAATCCTGGGAAAATTCAATGTGCTTATTTCACAAATATTTATTTAGCAAATATTAGATTTCTCCACTTACTGATAACATATTTATCTGACACAAAATGGAAGAAGGGTCTTATAACAAAGTGTGTGTTGCTTTTAGAAATACAAGAGGGCAAACACCACAATCCCCTTCTGGGTAACCTTGCTGATCCAAGGGCTCAGCTTCATCTCAGGGGAAACTGGGAGCCTCCCTCAGGAGAAAAGGCCTGGACCACGTCTTACTTATTGAAAATTTGGCATACAGTACATGGTCAACAAACACTTCACAATGAAAGAAGAAAAGGACAGGAAAGACAAAATAAAAGAAGGAAAAAAGAGAGGAAAAAAGGAACGGAGAAGGGAGGAAAGGAAGGAATACTAAATTATATTAATCAGAAATATTTTATCTCCCAGCGAGAGTGAAAGGACTGTACACTGGCCCTACAAGGGGAGGTTCTGGTTGGCTGCAGCTTGGAGTAGAAGAATCTGGTTGTGTCCAGATCCAGGCCAATGCCTTACCTACAAATACCACTGCTTTCTTCCCTACGGGAGGCCCAAAAAGGCCCTTCCGACGTCGATCCAGCTTGGACATGATGATATCTTGAGTCTGATTGGCTGACGTTCTGGCAGAGAAATTGATGCAGTTGGGCAGGTAGGTATTTTTGGGAAGGTGGAGAAGGAAGTTGTTGGTGATGACTGATTTGCCAGTGCCTGTGGGTCCCACAAACAGCACTGGAATCTCATGGTCCAGGTAGGTTTTCAAGAAGAAGGACTGCCGGGCTGTCTCCATTGTGGGGATGATGAGTTCTGAGACCTGTGCCACAAAACATGGGTGAGTCCTGGTCCTGGGCCCAGGAGGCTACGTCTTGGCATTTAGGAGACTTGGGTTCCATCCTTACTATCCATTCAGTTCCATCCCTTACTATCTTACGATCTTGAGTGAGTATTTAACCTCTCCAGAAGCCTCAGTTTCTTTATCTGTAAAGTGGGATAATAATGGCACCTAGTTCACTGAGCTGTTTTGAGGATAAATGAGATCATGCACATCAACACAGGCATTATTGCCCCTATTTTGTAGGTGAGGAAACTGAGGTCCAGAGCTCTTCTGCAACTTGCCCAAGTAACACAGCGAGTGAGTGGTAATGCAAGGATTTGAATCCCAGCCTGTCTGATTCCAAAGTCTATATTCTTAACCACTGAACTGTCATAAATACCAATTACAGTAAAGATGCAGCCCTCTGAGACTATTGCTCTGAACCAATCTGTCTGCCTCACCCCAGGCAAGGTCCACCTCCCATATGCCATCTATACTGCCTGTCACAGAAGGGTTGGGTGTGGCACTTGACCCCCATTCCCTGTGCTTCTTCCTCCTCTGCTTTTCCCAACACTTAGATTCTTGGTTCTAAGACCCACCACCTCCTCTTAGCCCTTTTTCTAATATGGAGATTGCAACATTCTTTCTGGTATTTAGACCCCAATGAACCGTAAGGACTTGGTGTTGGGCTACTGGAATCTCTATTACTTTGGGTAGAACACATTACCTTAGCTTGGATTATATGAGCCCAAACCCTGTCATCAGCCATTTGACCACATTTGGTTCCCCCATGGGGGCAGAGAAAGTGACAGGAAGCTGTATATCATATGCTGTAGTTTCCTTATATGTCTAGGCTGGAAGGGGCTAGTGAATATGGAATCAGTGTGTTGCACAACTTCAGGGAGTACAATTCACACAGTGTTTTTATAAGTGATGCCCCTAAAGCAAAATTAGACCATAATGCAAATGGCGCCAACAGGGACTGTGCAACATGGCGGCTCTGTATAAACTGGTAGGCAAAGACTTGGCTTCTTTTGGTAAGTAATTTGATCAAAGGAAAAGGAAGAGACAGGGCAAGGGAACTGAAGTGGAGAGGAAGAGAATTAATAGGTGCTGAGCTATGGATATTTTCCTATGAGCTACGATGTTTTGTATTATCCCCTGCAGTCTTCCCAGTAACCCTCTGATGCAGGAATATTATTAGCTCAGTTTTTTAGATGAAAAAACTGAGGCTAGAGGATTGCTGGCTAACTTGTCCAGAGCCACAGAGTCAATAAGTGATGCTGAACGTAGAAGCAGGTACAAGATGCTTATTTTGCTACCAAGACTGGGAATTTGAAGCAAGTTGGGTTTCATCAATTTTTAGTTTCAGGGACTAGAACAATTGTTTGACAAGAGAAAAATTTCCAGCAGAAGTGAAAATATTATCTGCATTGGATTTTTTTTTATTTGTATGAATTCAGCAAGATTTCAAACCCCTGGAGTTCAAGCGACTAAGCTTTCAAGGAGAATTTAAGTTTCAGACTCAGTGCTGGGGGCTTCTTTACAACACTCAGCCCCAGGGTGCGTCCTGAACGCAGAACACATTCACCTCTGCTTATCGCACCTTTGTCACAAGCAGCTGTGGTCCTCCTGCTGTCTGACTTGATTGCAATATTCCCACTTTCCCATCTGCCATCTACCACTCCACTCTGAACGATCTGCAATCACCCCCAGAAAGATAAAGTATGTCCACTACGTACTACTAACAGACGCATAAAAGTGCACATCTGGAAAAATTTTCCAACGGAAAATGGGCAGGAGTTGCAGGTGAATCATCTGCTAACCAGAAAACCTATTAATCAGAACCAGTTTTTCTGAGAATTCTGATCAAGGAAATCTTTCTCTGGGGATTTAAAAGAAAAGTTAAGGATCTTTTTTGGTTGTGATGTCTGAGAGGTGGACTCGTGACACTTGGCATTACTGATAATGATAATCAGAGTAGCAACCACCATTGTTCTAGCACGTAGTACATGCCATGTGTTCATGTATATTGTCTTCAATCCTTCCAAACATCATTTAAGTATTCTATTTTGTAGTTGAGTAAACTTAGGCAGAGAAAGTGAAGCCTGGGTAAGGACTCTGGGTCTCTCTGATTCTAAACTCCATGCTCTTGAAGGCTCAATCCAGCTCATGTTTGAACCTTTTTCTAAAGAAAGTTCTTAAAAATGCTAACACAAAACTGATGTTAATTGATCCACCTTGGAAATACTGGGGTCATTTTGGAAACCAAAGTTCCACGGCCAATACCTCTCTTTTACCTTTGCATTAGTTGGGATATTTTCTTCCTCTTTGTTGATATACTCTGTCCATGTGTACCAATGTCCACTACCTTGCTTGAGGAAATAAAAATCATAGATGCTTCCTGGACCCAAAGAAACAGAACAGGTCATTAGCACACCAGAGGTTTACATTTCACATTTGAGGTATTTAACTACTTCAGCCGCAGGCATCTGAAAACATATAACTACCAGCACCAGCATAGTTATGGTGAAACTCCATGTTGTCAGTAACTGCATAAACTGGAACATCACTGTTTAAAGAGAACTGACTTTATTATTTGTATAAAAATGATGGGTGCTAATTATACAAGTAATTAAATTATTTTAATAATGTAAACAGGAAGTATTGAAAGGAACGAAAAAATGATTTCATTTTTTTTCAAGAAGGGACTTATAGATGCTCAGTTCTCTCAGTTCTTGCATGTTTGAGAATGTCTGCTTGTTGCTTTTGCATTTGAACAGTGACTCGAATGAGAGTAACATTCTCACGACATATTTTCTTTCCCTCAGAATTCTGTAGACCATCACTCTGTTAAGCTTCCTTGTGTTCTAAGCTGCTGTTCAGAAGTCTCAGACCCATCACATACTTCCCCTTTTATTGACTTTTTCCCCTATCTAGATGCCTGATGGAATCTTTTTTTTATCCTGGAAGTCCAATAATTTAATCAGGTTATTTCTTTTGGTCAATGATTCTCTACCTGTTTTTTCTTGGAACATAACACACTCTTACACTTCGTAGAAACAGTTCTTCATTTTACGAAAAATGTATGCTTTTATATCTTTGTACGTATTGTCTATACTACTTAAGGAATTAGCATTTTTTGCCCTCTGTATCAATCACATTCTTTATAATTGCTTTAATGTATTTGCCTTTTTGTTCTATAGTAACTGTAATTATCTCAAACTTTTCCTCTAAACCATTTATTAAATGTCTAGCCTTGTATCCTTTTTCCTTGCTGGTTCTAATTTATCTGTTAGATTGTTAATGATATTGTCTGGTTCTCAGTTTGTTTCTTTGGTTTTTAAACCTCTCTTTTCCTCTAATTCTGTGGTTTTATCACCTCATTCAAAAACTTTTAAAGGACAGCTTTATTAAGATATAATCCATATACCATATAATTCACCCATTTCAAGTGTACAGTTCAATGGTTTACTAAAAATATATGTACATGTGAATATATTAATATTCAAAGAGTTGTTTAGTCATTACCATAATCAATTTTAGGACATTTCATCACACCCAAAAGAAACTGCATACCTCTTAGCTGTCACCCCCTAAATCCCCCTTCTGTCACCCAACGCCCAGGACTAGGCAACCACTAATCTAATTTCTGTCTCTATAGATTGACCTATTCTGTACATTTCATATAAATGAAACCATATAATATGTATTCTTTTGTGACTGGCTTCTTTCACTTATCAAAATGTTTTTAAGGTTCACCCATCTTGTAGCATGTATTATTACTTCATTTCTTTATATTGTTGAATAATATTCCCTTGTATGGATATACTATATAATATTTATTCATTCATCTGTTGATGGACATTTTGTCACCTCACCCTCTTTCCTCTGTGTATCACTCTTAGAAGGACAGTGAGGTGGGGGGTTCTGGGCTGGGAGATGCAGCATGCCAGATCTTTTGTTTCTCTTCTTGTCCACCACTTTTCAATGTTGATAGAATTAGGTTGTAACATTTTCTTTAGGCATTGCTGGGGAATTTCTACTCTTAAAATTTTGTTGTTGTTCATTTTATCAGGTATTAAAGGAGGGAGCTTCTGTTATCCTATGTCACTCTGCAGCTTTACCTAGAAGTCAATCTAGTACAACACTTTTAGAAAGCACTCTGGCACTATGCTTACAGAGCTCCAGAAACAGTCTCTAGCCTTAGTCAGAAATCCCACTTCTGGGAATTTATCATAAGGAAATAATTCGTAATGAAAATAACCTCTATACATGAGTACACAGCACCATCTGTGTTTGAAAAAATTTAGAAATAATTTACATGTTCCACATGAGGAGAGCAGTCAAAATTATGTCTTATAAGATGAATGGAATATTTTGCAGTTATTAAAATAATAGTTGCAAAAACTAAGTGTTAAATAGAAAATGCCTTTAAGAAACAATGACAGATGAAAACAGAAGAAGAAAAAAGGAACATATGCCATTTCTGCTTCTACATAAAGAGATGAAAGCAGATGGACAAGACAGAGAAAAGATTTTTTGAAAATTAAACTACTTGTGATAGAGTGATATGAGCAGAGAGACAATTTTTGGTCATTTTTGTTTAATAGAATTGAATAGTTTTTGCAATAAAAAAGGAGACACTAGGGGGCTGACCCCATGGCCTGGGGGTTAAGTTTGGTGTGCTCCACTTCTGCAGCCCAGGTTCATGGTTTTGGATATGGGGGGCATGGACCTACACCACTCATCAGCCATGCTGTGTTCGTGACCCACATATAAAATAGAGGAAGACTGGCACAGATGTTAGCTCAGGGCTAATCCTCCTCAAGCAAAAAAAGAGAAGGATTAGCAACAGATAGCTCAGGGCTAATCTTCCTCAGCAAAACAAAACAAAAAAAAAGAAGACACTAGAAGCATGACTCAGAAAAGCATATATCCCCCTTCCCTTGCTGATGTTATTAGCCAGAGCCAATTTGTGGCTTGATACACAGGAACATTTAGGCCAAAGAAAAAAGGTTCAACCTAGTAAAAGTGGATTTACCAGCTATGTTACCTTGGACAAGATTACCATTTGCTCTGTAAAATGGTCTGATTTTATGTCGGGCTTAGAGAATCCCTGTGGAGGGTGAATGAGATACATGCATCAAACAATTAGCATAGCTTTGGGAACACAGAAAGGTACTTGATAACATTTAGCTCTGGGTCTCTTTGGTTCTCATCAGAGTAATGATTTCCTTCACTCTGCCCCGTGTTTTTACTCAAACTCTGGTCCAGGTGCAAAGGCTAAAAGGGAGAATAGTAGAAATGCAGGAAGGCAAATGACTTCTATTACCTCTGACCCCTCCCCACCCAGCTCTGTTTTCCTCCCTTCACTTGGGAGAATAAGGTACACTTTTCAACACAGAAGTCAGTGAGTTTTCAAAGGACACACAATGAATGGGTGAATAAAGGGAAATTTAAAATTTTCTGGACAAATAAATCCCTGGTTGACAAACAAGGATCCATGTCACAAGATGTGAAACAAGCTTGAGAGAATCCTCCCAAGGCTGGTTGCTTTCCTTAATGTATGCTCATCAGCATAGTTCCCTCAGCATTTACTGCAGAGGTCCATTTACCCCACGGCTCCTAGATCAGGAAAAGCCCAGAAAACAATGGCCCGTGAGGTCAATAAGGCCTCCCTGGAGCTCTCACCATGAAAGCTAACACAAGGTTGGAATTTTAACTCTGAGCCCTTGTAGAAAGGCTAGAAAGGCATTTTAAGCTCTTTAAGATGGTAATAAGAAAGTATACTCAAAGCCAGACACAAGGGGCCACAAATTACATGATTCCATGTATACAAAATGTCCAGAAAGGGCAAATCTATAGAAAGCAGGTGAGTGGTTGCCTGGGGCTGAGGATGGGAACAGGAATTAACTGAAAATGGGCATGAAAGATCTTACTAAGGTGATGAATGTTTTAAATTTGTTCTAATGTTCCAACGTTCTCCAATTAGATTATGGTTGATTTTATGACAGATGCACAACTAGGTAAATTTACTAAAAAACCACTGATTTGTTCACTTAAGTAGGTGAATTTCATAGTATGTAAATTAGACCTCAATAAAGTTGTTGTATAAAAAAAGAAACCATACTTAGCACTTAAAACATATCTTTGGATTCAAATGGGTTCTGGCTAGGAGCTTTGCAATTTCCTACTAAAATACTTATGAAGGCACAAGAAAAAGAAATGGAATGATGTCACTGAAAATGAAGACTGAAAGAATCTGGGAAGAATCTCCTCTAATTAGATAGTAGATGAGCCAGACTGAGAAATCTTACTTCAAGAGACTGCATGAGAAAAGGCAATGAGGCCATCGAGTATATTCCTGACAGCCCCTTCAGATGCAGAGATGCAAGTTATATACCAAATAAAAAATTAGACAGCTGTTCCTTTGCCCTACCAGGTAACTACTCTGGGAGAACAGTCTCATTTTCTTCTTGTCCTTGTCTTGCCAGGCCATCTTTCTATAGCTGAGAGGGACAGCAGGGCCTCAGACCACAAAGAGTAAGAAGAAGGAGACGGTTGTGGCACCTTAAATTCAGTGAGGTATGGTCCTCCAAAGTAAAGATCCACAGTCGCTCCTCTGTTGAGGAACTTCCCTTTTTCAGAACGTTAACAGATGAAACAAATAGAAAAGGCTGCCTCCAATGGCTAGCATTAGTTGATCACATGTGGTCATTGGATCTTGACCATCTCACCGCTCTTTACTCTAGACCACAGTTTACAACATTTAGGTTTATTTTTAAGGTGCTCTATGAATATTATTTACCCTGATCATGTCCAAAAGCAGTGAAAATTTTGAAAACTAGCAGGAAGAGAGCCGTATGATTACCATGGAGAAAAAGTAAAGCTTAACTTTCCATGGACGTGTTCACATCTATCACTTGTAAGGTGTCATTTTAGTCTTAAGAACACCCTTTTCAGAACCAAACCTGTTTTTAAGTAGAGTAGTTGCTGCAAAGGAAGGTATATGAAAAAGCCAGTTTGCAGTGCATGTGGAAATCATAGTTTTTCTTGTACTGCATCAGTTGAGTAGGAAGTGGAGGGAAGAGATCAGGCCATCAACAGTAGACAGGAGATGTTATAAGGCAAAGCCACCTAGAAACTGAGTGGGAGCTGTGCACATCACTATCCCTCCAGCTGCAGAAGGAAGGAAAGACGTCATCACAAAGTGGGCCAAGAACTGGGTCAAGGGCAAGTCATGCACCATCTTTGCTGATACAGAGCATAAATAGATTGATCCTGAAGGATGGGGAAAGCAGAAAACAACATACGGGACCTGTGAAAAAACACTGCAACATAAAGGAATATAATATGGAGATTGTACCTGAAGAGTATAACTCTAAATCTTTAACGTAGGACTCGAAACCAAATTTCAGGAAACTGTTTGGTATCCTAAATAGGGTGCAAAAAATCAATTTTATGGACTAGGAACAGAAACTCATAAGGAGAAAATAGGCTAAGATAAAAAGGCAAGATGAGATTAAAAAAGGGAGATAGATGAGCTAAGAGAAATGATGATAATGAAAATGTCAGCAATAAAAATTGCAAATATTTACTTAACACTTTCTATATACCATGCTTTATTCTAAGCGTTTTTACATGTACTAACTCATCTAATTCTTTTTTTTTTTTTTTTGCAAATCTCTGTATTAACTCATTTAATTCTTACAAGAGCAGCATGAACATGTACTATTATTATTGCTCCCACTTTATAACTGAGGAAACTGAGAGGGATTAAGAAACTTGCTCAAGGTCACCCAGCTAGTAAGTATTGGAGCTAGACTCAAGCCCCGACAATTTGATTCCACAGCTGGTGCTTTTAATTATCACACTAAGAAAGGACAGCAAGGAAACAAAAGATATAACAGCAGAACTAAAATCATTCAAGACAGTAAAAGTATAATTGAACTTGTGGGTGATTCATATTAAAATGAAAAGTCTGCCAGTTATAAAATGTCATGAGGATGTCATGTACAGCATAGGGAATATAATCAATAATATTGTAATAACCTCATATAGTGACATGGTCACTAGACTTACTGTGGTGACCATTTTGTAACATATATAAATATCTAATCACTATGATATACATCTGAAACTAATAGGATATTGTATGTCAATTATAACTCAATAAAAAACAATTAAAAAATGAAAAGTCTATCTCAAAAGAGCAAAAACACAAAAATAAGAGGAGATGATAGATATGAAACTCAGAGAATAAAAAAACTTTCCCTTGCTGACTGAAAAGACTCATCATGGGAAAATAAACAAAACAAAGAGATCTATGCCTAGACACAGTCTGCTAAAAAGCCCAAAACGCACGCAAGAATATTTTAAAAGGAACATGAACAGATCAATCAGAACATATGAAAAACAAGCAACTGCTATATATAAAAAATTCAATCTCACTTCTAATTAAAAAGAGAAGAAACTTAAATTAGATATACTATTTCCACACTTTAAATGTAAACAGAACACCAAAATACATGAAGCAAAACTGACAGAACTGCAAGGAGAAACGGAAAAATCTAATACTATAGCTGGGGACTTCAACACCCCTCTATCAGTAATTGAGAGCTAGGAGGCAGAAAATGAGTGAGGATGTAGTTAAACTGAATAGCACCATCATCAATCAAATGGATCTAATCAACATTTATAGATTTGTTCATCCAACAATAGCAGAAGACATTCTTCTCAAGCTCACACGGAACATTCACCAAGATAAACCACATTCTGGGCCATAAAACACACCTCAAAATTTTTAAAAGAATAGAAATCATACAATGTCTGCTCTTAGACTACAATGCAATTAAACTAGAAGTCAATAACAAAAAGATAGTTGGAATATCCCCAAATACTTGGAGATTAAATAACATTCTTCTAAATAACACATGGGTCAAAGAAGACTCAAGAGAAATTTAAATATTTTGAACTAAGTGAAAATGAAAATACAACTTTTCAAAATCTGTGGGATGCAGTGAAAAAAGTGCTTACAGGGATATTTATAGCATTGAATGAATATATTAGAAAAGAAGAAAGCTCTAAAATCAATAATCTAAGATTTCACCTTAGGAAACTAGAAAAAGAAGAGCAAATTAAGCAGAAGGAAAGTAAAAATAAATATTACAGCAGAAATCATGAAACTGAAAACAGATAATTAATAGATAAAATCAACAAAATCAAAAACTGTTTCTTTGAAAAGATTAATAAAATCGATAAACCTCTAGCCAGCCTACCAAGAAAAAAGAGAGATGACAGAAATTACTGACATCAGAAAGAAAAAAGGGGCAATCACTACTGATTCCATGGATATTAACAGATAATAAAGGAATATTAGAACAACTCTGTGACCACAAATTTGATAACTTAGATGAACTAGGGAAATTCCTTGAAAGACACAAACAGAAAGCACCAGGCCCAGATGTGTTCACTGGTGAATCCTGGTGAATTCTACCAAACATTTAAGGAAGAAATGATACCAATTCTCTACAATCACTTTCAGAAAATGAGCAGCTGAGAGAACACTATATAACTTATTCTATGATGTCAGCATTACCCTAATACCACAACCAGACAAAGACATTACAAGATAGGAAAATTATAGACCAACATCTCTCATCAACATAGATGCAAAAATCCTCAACAAAATATTAGCAAATCAAACCCAACAATATATAAAAATAATTACACAACACAACCAA
Organism: Equus quagga; assembly: GCF_021613505.1. Lineage (NCBI taxonomy): Eukaryota > Metazoa > Chordata > Mammalia > Perissodactyla > Equidae > Equus > Equus quagga. The sequence continues at coordinate 16,640,360 of NC_060273.1, read as the reverse complement.
GTGGGATTTATTCCAGACATGTAAGGCTAGTTCAACATCCAAAAATCAGTTAATGTAATCTATACATCGACAGGCTGAAGAAGAAAAATCACACAATCATATCAACAGATTCAAAAAAAGCATTTGACAAAATCCAATACCCACTCATAATAAAAACTCTGAGTGAACTGTAAATAGAGGGGAACTTCCTCAATTTGATAAAGACTATCAGCAAAACATCTACAGCTAACATATTAGGGTCAGGAACTAGATACTTTCCCCCTAAGATCAGGAGCAAGATAAAGATGTCCCCTCCTATCATTCCTATTCAACAGCATACAGGAAGTCCTAGCTAATGCAATAAGAAAAGAAAAGGAAATAAAAGATTAGGAAGGAATAAATAAAACTGTCTTTGTTTGCAGATGACATGATTGTCCATGCAGGAAATCCCAAAAGAATCAATAAATAACTCCTGGAACTTGTAAGTGATTACAGCAAGGTTGTAGAATACAAGGTTAATATACAAAAGACAATTGCTTTCTTATATATCAGAAATGAAAAACTAGAATTGAAACTAAAAATACAACACCATTTACATTAGCACCAAAAATTTAAATACTTAGGCATAAATCCAATAAAAAATGTACCAGAGCTATGAGGAAAATTGCAAAATGCTAATGAAAGAAATCAAAGGAGATCTAAATCAATGGAGATATAATCCATGTTCATGCATAGAAAGAATCAAAATTGTTAAGATGTCTGTTTTTCTCAACTTGATCTATATATTCAACACAATCCCAACTGAAATCCCAGCAAGTTATTTTGTAGATATCTACAAACTGATTCTAAAGTTTATACAGAAAGGTAAAAGATCCAGAACAGCCAATACAATATTGAAGGAGAATAAAGTCAGACGACTGACACTACCCAAGTTCAAGACATAGTATGAAGATACAGTAATCAAGACAGTACAGTACTGGCAAAGCATGAACAAATAGATCAATGGAACAGATCAGAGAGCCCATACAAATAAACCCACACAAATATATTCATCTTTGACAAAAGAACAAAGACAATTCAATGGAGAATAGTCTTTTCAATAATAGGTCCTGGGACAAGTATGTATCTATGGGCAAAAAAAAAGAATCTAGACACAGGTCTCACACCTTTCACAAAAATTAATTCAAAATGGATGGTACATCTAAATGTAAAACACAAAACTATAAAATTTCTAGAAGATAACAGAGAAAAAAATTGAGGTGACTTTGGGTTTGGTGATGACTTTTTAGATCCATGAAAGAAAAAATTGATGTTAGACTTAATTAAAATTAAAAACTTCTGCTCTGAGAAGACACTGTTAGCAAATGAAAAGACAAGCCACAGTCTGGGAGGAAATATCTGCAAAACATATATCTGATAAAGGACTTGTATCCAAAATATACAAAGAATTCTTAAAACTCAACAATAAGAAAACAACACAATTCAAAAATGAGTAAAAGATCTGAACAGACACCTCACCAAAGAAGATATACAGATGTCTAATAAGAATATGAAAAGATGTTCAACATATGTCACTAGGCAATTGCAAATTAAAACAAGATACTACTACACACCTATTAGAATGACTAAAATTCAAAACACTGACCACACCAAATGCTGACAAAGATGTAGAGCAACAGGATCTCTCATTCATTGCTGGTGGGAATGCAAAATGGTGGAGCTACTTTGGAAGACAATTTGGCAGTTTCCTCCAAAGCTAAACACAGGCTCACAATATGATCCAGTAATTGCACTCCTAGGTATTTACCAAACGAATCAAAAACTTATGTCCACACAAAAACTTTTACCTGAATGTTTAAAGCAGCTCTATTCATAATTTCTAAAAATTGGAATAAGCCAAAATGTCCTTTAATAGGTGAATGGATAAATGTCCACACAATGGAATATTATTCAATGATAAAAAGAAATGTGTTATCAAGGCACAAGAAGACATAAAAGAAACTTAAGTGCACATTACTAAGTGAAAGAAGCCAATCTGAAAAAAGTTATATACTTTATGATTCCAAGTATGTCAATCCTAGAAAAGGCAAAACTACAGAGATGGTAAAACAATCAGTGGTTTCCAGAAGTTAAGGGGGAGGGAAGGAAGATTAGGTAGAGCTAGGGGATTTTTAGGGCAATATGAAACTAACTATTCTGTATGATACTGTAATAGCAAATACATGACACTATGTATCTGTCAAAACCCATACAACTGTACAACACAAAGAGTGAACCTTAATGTAAACTATGGACTTTGGTTAATAATAGTCTATCAATATTAGTTCATCAAGCGTAATAAACGTACCACAGAAATGCAAGATGTTAATAAGAGGGAAAACTGTGATGGGGGTGCTTTGGAGAAGAAGCTCTGTGCTTTCTGCTCAATTTTTCTGTAAACCTAAAACTGCTCTAAAACAATCTATTAAAAAAGTTTTTTTTAAAGAGAAGTTAAAATAACATACCATTTTCACATTTCAAATTGCTTAAGATTTCAAAAAATGGTAATACCTAGTGTTGGTGAGGGCACAAGGTAAACTTAGCAATCAAAAGCTTTAAAATTTCTCTGACCCTTGACTCAGCAATTCTATTTCTAGGAAATTATCCTAAGGAAATAATCACGGCTTAGCAAATACGTAGCCACCAGAACACTGTTCATCATAATGTTGTTTATGATAGCAAAAACTAGAAAATGAGTAAAAAATAAGTACAAAATGATCCCATGTTTGTAAAAATAAATCTATAGGCACATATATGCATATATACATAGGGAAACGTCTAAAAGGATGATCATCAAAGTGTTAATAGTGGTTCGTGGTTGTCTTTAAAAATTATATCTTTTTAATTATATGATCTAATTCATATTTTTTCTTAAAAAATTAAGAATGAACTTCATACACGATGGCTATTATTTAAAAAAACCCGAGGATGTGGAGAAATTGGAGTGCTTGTTCATCTCTGGTGAGAAAGTACAATGGAAAACACTATGGAAGTTCCTCAAAAAATTAAAGATAGAATTACCATTTGATCCAGAACTTCTACTTTTGGGTATATACCTAAAAGAATTGAAATCAGAGACTCAAACAAATCCTTATACACCCATGTTCATAGCAGCATTACTCACAATACCGAGAAACGGAAGCAACCAAGTGTCCATCCATAGATGAATGGATAACAGAATGTACTATACACATACAAGAAAATATTATTCAGCTTTAGAAAGGAAGGAAATCCTGACATGCATGAAAGAACTTTGAAGACATTATGCTAAATGAAATAAACCAGCCAAAAAAGACAAATACTTATACAATTCTTCTTATATGAGGTACCTAGAGTAGTCAAATTTATATAGACTGAAAGTAGAATGGTTGTTGCTGGGTGCTAGGGGAAGGGGAAAATAGGGAGTTATTGTTTAAGGAGTACTGAGTTTCAGTTTGGGAAGATGAAAAAAGTTCTGGAGATGATGATGGTGATGGTTGCACAACAGTGTGAATGTACTTAATACCACTGAACTATACACTTAAAAATGGTTAAAACGGTAAATTTTATGTAATGCATATTTCATCACAATAAAAAAAAGTCTTCCAAACCAAGAAAAAAAAAAAAAGGAAAGAAAAGAGGGGCCAGCCTCGTGGCTGAGTGGTTGAGTTCGCACACTCCACTTGGCAGCCCAGGGTTTCACCAGTTTGGATCCTGGGTGTGGACATGGCACCGTTCGTCAAGCCATGCTGAGGCGGCATCCCACATGCCACAACTAGAAGGATCCACAACTAAAAAAAAATATACAACTACGTACCAGGGGGCTTCGTGGAGAAAAAGGAAAAATAAAATCTTTAAAACAAAAGAAAGAAAAGAAAAAAAATTAATGTACTACTATCTAATCAATGGATTGGTCCAGGGCCTCTATGCAGTTCATCTGACAGATGACTATGTATAACATAAAGTGTGCCAGGTGTGCTGGGGAAAGTGTGTGTGTGTAGGGGGCACACCTACTTATTCATTCATTTTTTAAAAATCATTATGAAAAGTTTTAAACATAAACACTGAAAACATCATACAGTGAATATTTGTATATGGTCTCCTAGATTTTACATTAGTCTTTACTTATTTTATCACATACCTGTTCATTCCTCTATCCATCCATTAAGTCATCTCATTTTTTGGGACACATTTCAAAGTAAATTGCATGTATCTATATACTTCCCCATAAAGACTTCAGTATGTATACCATTAACTGTTCAATATTTGTTTATGTTTTTTCTTTTGACAAAATTTACATACAATGAAATGTACAAATATTAAGTGTACATTCACTGAGTTTTGTTAAATGCACAAATCCATATGACCCAGATCTTTCCCAATATATATATAACATTACCATCATTCCAGGAAGTTACCTCATGGCCCTTCATACACTTTTTTATAATCACAAAGAGTAACGCTATTCGGAAAGTATTTGCAGTACGATCCCCTTTCTGTTATAGAAATATAGAAAAAACTGGCAGAAAAAACATAAAAAGTGATTATTTCTGGATAGTGAGATTATCATTGATCTTTGTTTTCTTTTCCCTTCTCTGTATTTTCTAAATTTTATATAATATCACTTCCTTGCATGACGGTCCTGTCCAATACATCCATAAAACATTTGGTCTGTGTCAAAAGGTCCTTGATATTTGGTCCTATCCAAAATGTCCATAAGACATTTGATCCTTGCTATCTGGTCATACTTGGTCCTGTCCATAACGTCCATGGAGACATTGGGTCCATGCCAAAAGGTAGTTGATATTTGGTCCTGTCCAAAATGATTTGGCATGGACCAACTATGCTCATGGATGTTTTGAACAGAACTAAATGTCAAGGATGTTATGACACGGACCAAACGGCTTAGGGACATTTTGGACAGGACCAAATATTAAGGACCTTTTGGTGTAGACCCAATGTATTATGGATGTTTTAGACAGGACCAAATATCTGCTAATCATTATTATTGGGATGGTAAGAAAAAAAAAAACAGTAAAACCTACTTAAAAGAACAGAAACATCTTTCAATCTTTTAGTAATTGACATCACAAATATCTAAGAATATTTACAGATCACTAAAGTGATCATTTCGAAGATAATGGATGAGCATATTTGGTGCATGCCCACCCACGCAAGCTATAAAATCTTCCCTGGTTTTTGTAAAGGCCTTTACTTGGTCCACACATTTTGGTTGGGTTTGGAACCTGTAATCAAAACCATTATAGTAAGACAAAACAAACAGGTACCAAATTACCTCTTTCTGGAAAGATGTTGTTTTTGGTGAGTTTGACGCTTTTGGGCCTTGGGTGGTTATCATCCATACCCATGATCAGGTTGCGGAAAAACAGATCAAATTTCTTTCTGCTGTCTGCATTGATAGTGCCGGCCACAGTCCACACCAAGGCAAAGAGGAACAGACCTTGCAGCCAGAGGAAGATCTGTTGGCTTGTCAGGCCTTCAAATAATTCACTTTCCTCCTTGTCTACTTCCCTGATTTCATCTAAAAGCAAGAAAAGGGAACCTCAGGGCAAGTTGCTGAGTGCAAGAGATATAAACAATGTGAACAAGGTGGTTTTGTTGTGAGAGGCCTGGGGAGGATGGTTGTGTGGCCATCACCTGCCAGATCCTTTATCCACATATATTTTTTTTTCAGATTTGTGTGTGTGTGTGTGTGGTAAGATATGCCTAACATAAAATTTACCATCTTAACCATTTTTAAGTGTATGGTTCAGTGGTATTAACCATCTGTTGTGCCACCGTCACCAATATCCATATCCAGAACTTTTTCATCTTGCAAACTAAAACTCTGTAGTCATTAAATAATAATTCCCCATCACCCTTTCCTCCATCACTTGACAACTACCATTCTACTTTCTGTCTTTATAAATTTGACTACTCTAGGTATGTCTTCGAAGTGAAATCATATATGTAGTCTTTTTCGTGACTGGCTTACTTCTCTCAGCATAACGTCCTCAAGGTTCATTCATGCTGTAGCATGTGTCAGAATTACCTTCCTTTTTAACGCTGAATTATATTCCACTGTATGTACATACTACAATTTGTTTATCCATTCATTCATTGATGGACTCTTGGGTTGTTTCCACCTTTTGGCTATTGTGAATAATGCTGCTATGAATGTGGGTGTACAAATCTCTGTTTAAGCCCCCACTTTCAATTCTTTTGTGTATATACCCAGAAGTGGAAGTGCTGGGTCATATCATAATTCTATGTTTAATTTTGAGGAATTGACAAACTATTTTCCCATAGCCACTGTACCATTTTACATTCCCACAAATAGTGCACAAGGGTTTCAATTTCTCTGCATCCTCATCAACAGCTGTTATTTTTGGTTATTGTTGTTGTTGTTTGGATAGTATCCATCCTAATAGGTGTGAAGTGGTATCTCATAGTGGTTCTGATTTTCATTTTCCTAGTGATGAGTGATGTTGAGCATCTTTTCATGTGCTTATTGGCCACTTGTATATCTTCTTTGCAGAAATGTCTATTCAAGTCCTTTACCTATTATTTAATCAGTGCTCAAGGAATCATAGCTATAGATTCTGGAAGGCGAGAGTTTAGGTAATTCAGTGGTGGGGACAATGAGTCCATTTCTTATGCTGGTACCCTCTTTCCTGGAGGAGACACTACTTAAGGACAATAAGCAGAGCTTGGGAAAATAGGCAAAATTTACAAGCAATAAGGCAAATATATGACATTGCATGCCACTGGTGTGCTTCTGAAAAAATTGCCTGTAATTTTAATTTCAGAAAGTCAAATAATATTTAGCCAAAGAAAGTCTCCACTCAACTGTTCACCATGTTACATTTTTGTTGTTGTTGTTGCTGTTTTGTTTGTTTTTGTTTTTTTTTTTTGGAGGAAGATTAGCCCTCAGCTAACTACTGCCAGTCCTCCTCTTTTTGCTGAGGAAGCCTGGCTCTGAGCTAACATCCGTGCCCATCTTCCTCTAGTTTATACGTGGGACACCTACCACAGCATGGCTGCCAAGCAGTGCCATGTCCGCACCCGGGATCCGAACCAGTGAACCCCGGGCCGCCGAGAAGCGGAACATGCGAACTTAACCGCTGCACCACCGGGCCGGCCCCACCACCATGTTACATTTTTGATCTACACCTATAATGCTTTTGGAAGAAATGGACTGAGAAAATATTTTCATGTAGCAGAAGTAGTAAGAAGATCCATCTTGAATTTCAGTTATAGGTGACCTTGAAAAAGAAACAGCATCCAATAAAAGTTCTCCAAATGGACATATCTTTTGCCACTTCCAGTAGAATTCAGTGAAATTAGATTTGTGTGAAAATTACAGGGAATTTCTCCAGAACACTTAAACCAATGGTTCTATGATTTACACACTTCCCATGTCCTAGAGAAGTTCCCTAGTTTGGGAGACTAATGTGATCATTTCTCTTATGCTGCGTGTATATATATGTTTTGTGAATTCAGATCTTTGTAATATAAGTTTTCCATGGGAAAAATTCCTATCTTATTTTTTTCATAATCTTTTTTCTGAGGTACATTCACATGTATCATCTCAATTCATCTCCCTCTAGGATATCCCTCTTAGGTAAAGAGGGATAGGAATTATTATTCCCATTGTGTGGATGAGGAACCTAAGAGTGAGGAAGTATGGGGTAATTTGCATGAGAACACCCAGGAAATCAAAGATCAAAGCTAAAGCCAAAACACACGGACTCTTTCTACCAAACTCTACTATCTACACTCCAAAAGCATGCTTGTTCTAGACCGAAATGCTAGTCTCATTGTAACTCATGGGAGGAACACTAAATCATGGGAGGAAAAACAGGAGTGGGAGCACACTCCATCCCCATCTGGCTTAAGAATAGTAGGTAGCACTTACCAAGCAGAGAGGAGTACAGTCTCATCATCATGAAGGCAAGATGGATGGGAGATGTTTGGACCACAAATTTACACTGAAGGCGAATAAATTCCAGGCAGGGTTGGACAAGCCACATAAACATGTCATTGACCTGAGAGTAGAAAGAGAGATATGGAGTCGTTATCAAAAAGTGAGTTGAAGACCAAGAGTTTGGTCCACCTCAGGGAGGCTGGAGATGCTGGTAAGGTTGCTGATTAGGGTCTAAGAATATTTGGGAAAGACCACAGGCATCAAGGCCCCTGCCCCCAGCTTCCTACTTAATGAATTGTACGGCCCATAGGCCACCCCCATCCCTCTGATTCCACTGCCCAGAGCTGGATACTCAGACTCGGAGCTACTGTGGTTCAGCTACAAGACACATGAAATAGTTTTAGGACCCAGACACATTATCTGACTTTGTTTCTATAAAAAATGTTAAGAATTCTAAATAATCGATTTGCAAATGACTGGCATTAGTAAGGTGGAATTCGTGTATAAATTGGCCACAGGAAGTACAGAGCTGAGCTCCTTATTTGTGGGTATAATGACTCTTGTCTCTCGTCTCTGCTCCCCACCCCATTTACTCTTTTAAAAATATTACTTGATTCACTTTATCCTTTTATTTTAGTTTTTTCATTTTTGTTATGCTTTGTGACTCTCATTATAAATTATCCTAAGTTTTTTCGGAAGTAGGCAGGTCACCACTAAATAAATACATTCACAGGTGTGTATATATGTGTGGATATGTATGTATGTATGAATGTATAGATGCATTTACATGTATATGTGAATATACATGTGTACATGGATTTGTGGTATATTCATTTAGTCAACAAATATTTATTAAGCATCTACTAACTGCAGTGTAGCAGGTACTAAGGTTAAATGATGGCCAAGACAAAGAAGGTCCCTGCCCTGATGGAGCTTACAGTCTGAGGGGCAGGGGAGACAAACAATAAAAAACTAAGCAAGCAAGGAAATGAATAAAACACTTACAAATCATGGAAAGTACTAGGATGAAATAAAGATGTTACAATGGAGAATAACAGGAAGAGTTTAAATAGGGTGGTCAGAGAAGCCTTCTTGGAGGAGAACTTTTTGCTAAGGCCTAGAAGACGAGGGTGAGTCACCCATGAGATGAACTGAGGCAAGATTTCCAGGAAGAGGAATAAAAAGTGCAAAAGCCTTGAGGTTGTGAAACCTGGGGTTTTCTAGGAATGGAAACAAGACATGAGGGCTGGAGGGTAATGAACTAAGGCTGAGGAACAGGGTAGGGGATGAGGTTGTAGGTGGGGGCCGGGCCAGACCACAGTCTCAGAGGCCTGATAAGGAGTTAGACTTCATACTAAGGACATTGAGTAGTCGTGAAGGCTTCCTGTGCATGTGTGTAGACTGGTTTCTGACTGTGCATGTGGACATGTGTCTGTATAAACGTACATGTTTATATATGTTGTACATGTATGTAAATGTGACAGGAATGGGGCTATCCTACATACATCCTACATAGTTCCCCAAAGTGTTTTCACATTGGGAAGAGAACCCAACTCAGCTCATTCTTGGCTTCTCCAGTGGGAAACTTTCCTAGGGAACTCTATTAACGCAGGAAAAGACAAGAGGGACCACAGCACTGGTTCTCCCTTTCTGCTTCCCTGGTCTGAGAGTGTGGTCAGGTACCTACCTAACCTGAATGTTTACACCTCTTTTAGGAAGGGAAGAAGGAAATGGACACTCTTAGTAGCTGCAATAAAAGCATTTCTAACTGGTTCCAGCTCCCCAGTGGTGAGAGGCATGGCATCTAGGTTACAGGGATGGGGAGTGGCAGTACAGAGAGGAACAAGGCTTTTCCTAACCCAGTCCATCTTTAGAACAGCTTCTAGAGGCATTTCTGCTAGTGAGGCAATGGAGAAAGGGTGACATTCCAGCCATCATATAGAACACTTCTCAAGCACTAGAATTCTTCATTGGCAAGCCAACAAGTGATAGAGAAGGTGGAAGACAAGGAAGAAATTGATTGCACCACCCATCTCCAGTACATGGAGAAGAAAGTTGGAAAAAATGGCAGGCAGTCAGGAAACAATATAACTGGGCACAGGCAGGGTATTCCCTGCCCCTTGTTGCCACCTGGAATTATGAAGGTGAAGACGTGTACAGAAGGCCTTTGAGATGAGGATTAGGGAGACAAGGAGGAATGGAAAGGGAAGGGACCTGGTGGGTCTCACCAATTCTGTGTGTTCCTCCGTGAGGTTGGAGGGCAGGGTGTCCATGTATGAATCCTTCAAGGGCTTCCAGCCTAGCTGATGGGGCTCCATGTAGATCATCCCACACCTGGAAAGCAAAAACAAAGGACCAGCTGGGTCCATATCGGGGCTTCCAAGTTTGTAGGGGTGAGGGAAATGCAAGCAGTCTCAGGAGGGCAAGGAGCTGGAGCTTGGGTTGGGGCACCACCCACACCAACTCCAGGACCAGGGGAAGGTGCACAGGTTTTTATCAGGAAAGGGGAGAGACCAGTGCTAACAGCTGGGTCTTGGGAGCCAGAGAGACCTGGATTCAAATCCCAGCCCCAGACCCTTTTAGCTGAGTGATCTTGGACAGGTTTCTTCAATGACTCTCAACTTCTGTGGCCTTGTCTGTAAATTGAGGAATGAAAAAATATGTAGTACATAAGACTGTTGTAATGGTTAAATAAAATGCCAATAAAGAATTTAGCACCATGCCTAGCACATAGAAAACTGTCAATCAATGGAAGCTATTATTATCATTAGCGTAAATACTCAAGTACTGACATGTAACATTTTATGTAGCATGTGTTTTTCCATCTGTTACATCTAGGTGCTCTCTTGTTTGTTCCTAATACTGGCTACAATTTATTGAGCAACTTTTGCCTGTCAGGCACTATGTAGGCCCTACTGGCCTTCATTTCTAAGTATTCCTCTTCGTGGTCTAGGTTTTAGACATGAGGAGACCGTGGCTCAGAGAGGCTAAATGACTTGGAAGAGGTTACACAGCTAGCAAGTGGCATGGCCAGAGTAGGAGCTCAAGTTGGTCTAACTTGCCATGTGCTCTAAGCCCTCATATTGCCTTTGGGAACATGGGCTGATTTTATTTTATTTTTTATGACTTCGGATGCACAGGATTAGATTAATTATCATCCTTGGCACACTCATCATTAGCCCACATGTAACATTTCTTAGTTAATTGTCTTCAATAATGTTATAAATGCCCATGAACCTACCACTCAGACAGAAGTGAGAATCTTGGCAATAACCCTCATCTAACCATACAGTCCCCCTTATTCTATCCTCTTGACCTTCCCCACTTGAGGTAACACAGTATCTTGCATCTCATGTTCACCTGTTCCTTGATTTCTTTCCCTCTTATATACAGTCACCGCCCTATCCCCCCCAACCACCCCATACCCACAGTTTCCACATTCTCGGGATTCAACCAGCCACAGACTGAAAGGCCTAGGATGGTTGCGTCTGTACTGAACACGTAGTCTTTTTTTCTTATCACTATTCCCTAAATAATACAATATAACAATATACAATATAACAAAATACAACGTAACAAGTATTTACATAGCATTTACATTGTATTAGGTATTATAAGGAAACGAGAGATGACTTAAAGTATACAGGAAGAGGTGGATAGGTTATGTGCAAATACTACACCATTTTATATAAGGGACTTGAACATCCTTGGATTTTGGTATCCGCTGGGGTCCTGGAACTCATCCCCCATGGATACCAAGGGATGACTGTAGTTTTACGGCATTTCTATATGTTCCTAAAATGTATATATATTTATTTTAGTTATTTTTAACAATTTAAAAGGGGTACTATGCTGTATGTAATATTGTAGGCTTACTTTTATACATAATATTGCTAAGCTTTTATCTTTAATTTTACTAAGATTAACCATATAGTTGCACGTCAGTACAGTTCATTTATTTTGAGTGCTATATAAATATTACAATTTCTGACTTTATTATACTTAGTTCACTCCTGTTAATGGGCATTTGGGTGGTTTCCAAGTGTTTGCTTTGGTGAACTGAGTCACAACGAATGTTCTTGGACACGTTCTTGGACACACAGGAGTATGTACATGGGCAAGTTTCTTTTGGATATATACTTAGCAGAAGTGCTGGGTCATGAGGCATATGAAGGTTCAGTTTTGGGAGATAATGTCAAACTCTTTTCCAAAGTGCTTGCCTGATTTTAGATTCCTACCAGCAATGAGGATTGAGGACTGATTTTATGACAAATCTAAGTGACAACAAATAATGTAGGTGATCTGCTAGCGCTTAATCACATTTGCGGATTTTTAGAGCTGTCCCTCCTGCTTAGCATCAGTGAGGCCATGCATCCCTCAGGGTGCCAGTGCAAGCTGACTGACCTGCTCACAGTGGCTGGGGAGGCCTGCTCCAGGTCGGCTGGCTCAAAGATCAGACTCATCTTGGAGCTCATCTGGATAATCTCACCACTCATTAAACAAAGCTGAAAGTGCAAAGCAGAGGGGTGGAGGGCAGGGTTAAATTCCATCTGCAAGAGAGAGGCCTCAGTGGAGACAGAGATAGTCTGAACTCATTTGACAAATATTTCTTGATCCCTACTACATGCCAGTCACTGTTCTAGGTGCCTAGAATAAAACACACAAGAATCCCTGTCCTCTTCAGGTTTATATCCTGCTGGGGGGAGACAGATGGTTAGCAAAATACATAGTATATAAAATGGTGAAAGTGCTTTGGAGAAAAATAAAGTAGAAGAGGGGGTTGAAGAATGCTCAGTCAGGGTCAGGTGAGCTGTAATTTTATTTTATTTATTTACATTTTGGTGAGGAAGATTGGCCCTGAGCTAACACCTGTTGCCAATCTTCCTCTTTTTGCTTGAGGAAGACTGTTCCTGAGCTAACATCTGTGCCAATCTTCCTCTATTTTATGTGGGACGCCCCAATAGCATGGCTTGATGAGCGGGGTTAGGTCCACGCCTGGGATCCGAACCAGCAAACCCGTGGCCGCCAAAGCAAGGTGTGCGATCTTAACCACTATGCCACCCTGCAGGCCCCAGGTGACCTGTAATTTTAAATAGGGAGGTCAGAGAATCACTGAATTACAGCCTTCATTGAAGGGTCAAGAAGTTGTCAGATGACAGCAAGTTTCGTGGTTCCTTCCTTAGTGTTTAATATAGAACTTAACTGCACACACTCATCTTGTTTTATTTGCTCGAGTCTCCCATGAAAGACTCCTTTTAGAATCCCTCATGGCCTGGTCCAGGGCTAGAGTGACAAGAATATCTCCATACATCCCTTTTGGAATGGAAGGAAAGACCATTGAAAGTCCTAGTGTTTAGCAAGCATATCCCTTTAGAAAGCAGTGCAAACACATAGGAGACTCTTGCAATACATACAAAGCCAGCTGTGCAGCTTCCCATTTGCCAACAAGGGTTCAAATGAGATATTTAAGTCATAAGATGTCCGGAAGCCTAGGCCTCAGAGGAAAAATGGAAACCCCATTACTCCCTAATGCTCATCTACAGTTATGGGGAAAAAGTTCCTTGCACATTACCTGGTCCACATCAAATGTCATAGCTGTTATGGGGCTGACACCAACAGCAGTGTCATCTCTGAATATCAAGAAAAGTAAAATACATTCATACCTCTGACAGAAGTTTGATTTACACCCAGAGCAGAGAAGAGCCGTCAGAAAATCCACTGATGATGACTCTTTATACTTCTAATCTCGAGACCAACCGATAACGTTTGTTCAATTAGTTTATATAACACAGTCCATATCATGTAATAAAACATTTCTATTTTTATATGTTATATAATCAAAATTATGCACATGCTATAATTAGTATATGTGTATAATTTGGATAACTAGGCCTTCCATTGTTGAGCATGACTCACTCTTAGTCTTGTGAAATTTAAATGCAGTAGGAAAATATATTTTGATTTGCTAATGATGTTATATTCAGCACAGGAGCTCTTCCTCGAAATGGTGATAAATTTTATTTTATATCATTTTATTTTATTTTAAAAAACACTTATATAGCACTTGCTGTATGCCAGGCACTATTATAAGTAGTTTGCAAATATTAATTTATCTAATCTTCCTAACAACACTATGAGGTAGACACTATTATCCCCATTTTATAGATGATGAAACTGAGGCATAGAGACACTAAACAGCTTGTCTGAGGTTACACAACTGGTAAGCGGCAGGGCCAGGATTTGAACCCAGGCTGTCTGGCTCCAGAGTCCAAGCCCTTTAGCCACTAGACTTACTGTGGCAGAATGTATTTTCCAAAGACTACTGCAATAATCTCTCCCATCCCATGTGCATTTTTACACTTGCCCACCTCCATTAAGAGGTGGAGTTTATTGCTCCAACCCCTTGAATCTGGACAAGCCCTCTGACTTCTTCAACCAACAGAATTCAGAGAAAGCGATGCTATGCCAGTTCCAAGCATAGCTCCTCATTCCCTGGAAAATTCTACTACTGCCTCCTGGAAATTAGCCACCACATAAGAAGTACCACTACTCTGGACCACCAAGTGAGAATCCCAAGCCACATGGAGAGGCCTGGAGGATGAGATGTTATTTGTCAGGGAGGGGCAGAGAGAGAGAGAGAGGGAGAGAGAGAGAGAGAGAGGGAGAGAGAGAGGAATGAGTCTCCAGACAGTAAGTAAAGAAGCCACCTTGGATGTGGATCCTTGAGCCCTAGCTCCCCAGCTGACATCATAAGGATCAGCTAAGCCTAGCTGAGCCCTTCCAAAATTCCTCATCCATAATATCAGGAACAAAATAAATGGTTGTCTTAAGCCACTAGGTGTTAAGGTAGTCTGTTATATAGCAATGGATAACCAAAACACATTCCATATATGAGGTACCATGTATGTACTATCTCATTTAATTACTAACCCTCCTATTTTATTACTACCCTTTTACAAATGAGGAAACTGAGGTTCAGAGAAGTTACGTAACTTGCTCAATACAACACAGCTCAATTGTAGAGCTAGTGGTCCAATCTGATGCCAGCAACAAGGCTTTTAACCACTTTACAACATCATCTCTAAACGCACATAGCTTACCTACTACAAGTACAGAAACATAATTCATGAACTGATAACTGTTACTTTCTTGTGGGACATTCATTCTTAGTGTAATAAAGGTAGGTATTATATAGTTTTGATCAATCACTCACTTCAATAAAATAGTTTATATCCATCCATAAAAAGTGATATCAGACTTAGTAGCTACCTTTTTATTGTCATCCAGAACAGTGTTCATATTTTCAATCCAAACAGCATCCACTGGCCCATCAAATATAATCCACTTTCGGTCATCAGACACTGAAGACGCTTGCTCCCGGAAAGCATTGGCGAGGACTCCGTCTGTCCATTCATGGCTCACTTGGTCAAAGCACCCATACAGCTGCCCCATGGTGATAGCCTTGGGGTTGATGATCTTGTACTCCACAGCAAACTCCTCCATCTGGTGGGCTAGCAAGAAAGTCCAACATGAGTTACAGAGACTCTGGTCAGGCTAGAACACTAGGTAAGAGATAATGCCATCTCAAAGACCAGCCAACATTTTTGAATATACCATCCAAGGAGAGTCCTAATAAAATCTGTGCTCAGTCCTTATAAAGAGTGAGATAGCTGGATAGACAAAGCCTTAAATTTCTAGGTTAATAAAGCCAATAGCTTCTCACCATATTTTCTCATATGGCTTCTCACCATAAGAACTCAATCAGTAAAGGAAAGAGATGCCATATTATCAGGCCTCTTGAGGCACCTGGCTCTCACAGCTGCCCTAAGAACCTTGGCTTTGACTTGAGATGAGGAAAAAGCTGACAAGGAAGATTCTGGAAAATGATGGTTACTTTTCCTTTCTCTATCAGAAGGGCTAGCTTAGCCCTGAAACCTCTTCTTAGCTGCTCAATAGGTGTCAGTTATCCCCTGAGAAAGGCACACTGTTGGAGTACCAGGACCCAACCAGGATATGCAGGCTGATGGATGGCACATCATACACACTTAATAACAGAAAATAACCGCACTTTTCCACGATCCTTCAAAGTAAAGAAAAGTTGGAGTGCCTGAGTCATGAACTAAATAAAGAGCCATTTCTGCAGAATCCTGAGGCAAAGACAATGGGGGAGGCCTCCTTTCTCTTCATTTTGTTTTCTAAGCTATATTCAAATGTCAAAATTATTACTTAAGTCTGAAATGCCCAAATTAGTTATTAAGGCCAAGTTAGTCGCCAAAACAATAACCCCAAAAATCTAACAGCAACTCAATTATCAAGTGTTATTAGGAAAAATGTTAAAGTACTGGAAGGGATCATGGAAACATAGGTACAATAAGACACTGCTAAAAAAAACCCCAAAACTGCCTGGTAATAAACACAGCTTTCACTTGTTGAGTAGACACGATGCTACATCATTCACCTACATAATCTCATTTAATTCTCACAACAATCCAATTTTACAGCTGGGAAAACAGAGGCTAAGAGAGATTTGGTCATTTGCCCAGGGTCTGGGGCTGATTCAAAAGTCTGAGGTCTTATCCTCCAAATTAAATGGAAGGAAGGAAAGAAAGGGAGGGAGGATGAGAGGGAGGGAGAAAAAAAGAGAAAAAAAAAAAGGGAGGAGAAGGTAAGAAGGGATGGAAAGAAAAGAAAAAAAGGAAAAGAAAAGATATCAGGTAGTTATTTGAATTTAGCATAGTTTTGTTTAGGCCACTGGCAGGCATCTCTCTCTCTTTTGGGAAACCTTTGGAGAAGCCACTGTGCATCATTTGAGAAAATTCCTCCAGACCTAATGATGCACATAGAATCCCCTGTTGGAAGCCCCACCTCCCCTTTATCATCTGCCTGCAGACATCTGTGTGCCATGTTCTATTTCTGGCTCTGACGCCAGAATCCAGGGACAGCAAAACTAACAGTCTGGCATTATCTCCATGGAGTCAGACAACTGAGAGGGGAGTCCTGTCCTCCCTGGAAGCCAGGAATGCGAGCTTTACCTTCGTGTAAATCACCCAGAGCTGCAGCCAGCACTTTATAAGCACAGGTCTTGCCACCCATGGGGTCTCCGACAATCATATAGCCATGTCTTACCAGCATCATCTCGTAGATCTGGGAGGAGACATCACACAAGGAGTTAATCATTGCAAACCTCCCTGAACTGCAAGTTAGTAAGAAGTCAGTGAGGAATGAGGGACTGAAAGAGGATTCCCACAGCCACTTCTACCTCTGGGAAACTGTAGTCCTTTTCGTGATCTATTGTTTAAGTATCTTTTCGATGAATAAATATATGTGTGTGTCTCAGATTAAGGGATGGGAACTACTATTTGCTCTGCACCCAACTACATGCTAAGCATCAAGTGACTTACCTAAATTCTTTCATTTAATCCATTCAGGTACATTAACCATTGCTAGACGGGAATACTGAGCCCGAGAGGTTAAGCAACCTGCCCAAGCTCATCAGTGGTGAAGCCAGGATTTGGGCACAGGGCTGTCTGAATTCAATGCCCCTAATCTTTTCATTACGCCATTTCCATTTGCTTTTAAAGAGGAAAAGGAAATAATGGTCATTTTAGTAAATTGCATTTATACTGGAAACCTCCTTTCTCGAGGCCTAAATGCTGTTCTGACTGGACTGGAACTCTCAGTAGATGAAAATGTATTTTCCGAGCCAGGCCTCATGCTGTAAAATAGAAATGACCTTCTCTGTAATTGGTACAGGGATGGTCACATGACTTTATCAGCACAATTCAAAGCTAATCCCGAGACCTGCTGAAGACAGTTGGAGAGTGATGCTCTTTTTTCTTCTGGGTTTGAATCTGGGACAATCTAACTCTGAGGCTGCTGGGGACCCAACTGAGAAAGAAGTTTGAATGCAGAGAGAGACAGAGCCCAGAAATGAAGAGAGACAGATTCCTGATGACGTTATCTAAAAACCCGGATCCCTCTGTACCTGAAGCCAACATATTCCTGGACTTTTCAAGTTAGGTAAGTGAATAAATTCCCTTTTGTTGATTAAGGCAGTTTGAGTTGTCTTTCATTGGAAACTGAGAATGTCCTTACTAGTTCAAAGCCCAATGCCCCCAAACGTTTTATTTCATCCCTAAATTAAGAAAAGAAACCCCAAGGAAGATGGTCATAGGAAAAGTACTGGATTTTAAACTTCAACTCTTGGAAATGAAAACTGAAGACACAACAGATTGCTAAGTATTTTCATCTCTACCTCCATCGCTATTCAGGCACGTCTGACTGCTGCCTGTTAGTTCCAGTCTGCCACAATTCTTTCCGATTCCTGACTCCAGCAAACAGTAAAACAGGCACACTCCCATATGCGTGCAAAGAACCAACCTGGATAATTTTCCCAATAAACCAAGGTACTGGCTGGAGTTTCATCTTTTGGATATTCTCATTCAGTACTTCCATGAAAACTTCATAGTCTGGCTTTGGAAGAACAACTCCAGGAAACAAATCTGATATAATTCCCTGTTAAAAGATTTCAAGAGAAGGTGGAAAAGATGAATTACCAGATATATGACTTCAACATTTTCCCAAAATGAGATCTAGAGACAGCAGAAATCTTTGAAAAATTCCAAACCTCATTTTTCTACATCAAAACTCATCCACAATTACAAATTACAACACTATCTATAAAACATGATTTCCCTGCCAAATAATTTTAAAAGGCAGCAAATATTTAATGGGTCTGTACTATCTTCCAGTTACTGTATTAGTAACGAACAAGATAGTCATAATTTATGGAGCTCACAGCCTGGTAAGGAAGATAGGCATTTATTAACTACAAATGAAAACTAACTAAATTTGATTTTAAAAAATAACTACCCAGCCCAACAGCAAATACTATTCTCTCAATGAAACCATTTTTATTAAAATCAGGAACTAGACCAAGATGTTGCTATCATCATTATTATTCAACATTTTGGGGAGAGTATACAGGAACAGAGATGCTAGCTGGGGATAGAGAAGGTGTCAGAAGATGGAAGAGGATGTGGAGAGGGTGCCAGAGAAACATTTCCTCTTTAGAAGCTGAGTCCCAGTGCTTGGCCAAGGCCCCAAACCACTACATACCTGAAACAGAGGGACATCTTGAGCCAAGAATTTGGCTAGGTTGACATCAAGCAAGGCCCGGAGCAGCAGGACACTTTCATTCTCCTCCGGGTACTTGAGCTTCAGGTTGCCAGCAGCAGTGAGCACAGACTTGACTGCACGCATGCCATAGTCATAGTGATGCTGGGAGGAGAGTTGCTCTGAGCATAGGCGGTAGGTTGCCACAATCTTCTGGGAAAGACTAGAAAGGCAAAGACAAGTCTGCAGATCCCCAGAGAGGAGCAAGGTGTCTGCTCAACAGACCTTCTCAACATGCCTCAGCAAACCAGGCTTGCCCACGGACTTGATGGAGAAGCCCTATCATTTGAAGGCCTTTTAATGCAGTTACCATAATGAGCTAAGGAAGCAGTGTAACTCTTTTTCAAAGGTAGGATGAAGAAAAAGCAAGCACATACACATATGTATAACATGTACTGCATAAGAAATTAAATGTGTGTATACTTTTGTTTGTATATATAAATGTATGAATACACACACACACACACACACACACACACACACACTTCGGAAGAATACATCAAACTATGAACTATTAACAATGTTAATCCCTGGAGAATGGGACTAAGGGTCACTGAGGGAACATTCACTTTTTGCACTTCTGTAACATTACTTTGTTTTTCAATGTCCACGTTTTACTTTTTTAATTTAAGAAGACCAATTCACAATTTAATATATTCAGCACACAACACATGTAGACTCATGTGCACCACCATTTCTTATTCTTCCTGGCCACACAGCTGGACCACATCTGCTAGCTTCTCACACACTCACAGGGTGCCTATACCACTGAGTCCTAGTTGGTGGCTGTGAATGAAAGGGAAGTATGCCACTTCCAGGGCTGGTCCATGAAACCCTCCTCCACGAGAGCCTCCATGCTCATGTGTTGTAGCTGTGAGATATAAGTGGCCTGGGTCCCTGACCCATTCACTGGGGAAGAACTGCCCCTGATCACAAGCACCCATTTTGGATTCCCAATGAGTGAAAAATAAACTTTTGTTATGTTAAGCCACTGGGATCAGGGGGTCTGGGTTACCCTACCCAATATACTTATGCACATTCCCTGTGAGGGGCTCCTCTCTACAAGACTGATTTACTTTAAAAGCAAAGACTCTGTGTTGCTCACCAGCACCTAGCACAAAACTGGGCAAAAGGTAGGCAGCTGAATAAAGGTTTGCCAGTTGAATAAATAAATGAATTGAGTGGGAAAATCAATGTAATCCAGGTCTCCTATAGAAAAAATAAATTAAACCTCATCTGACAGAGGCAGCCTCTTGGCCTAGGAAGGGTGACGTATTCTGTTGAGAACATCTGCAGCCCTGTGGACTAAGAACAAGGACACTCAGGTCACAAAGACACTGATGGCCTTGTGAAGACATCCGTAGTAAAAAAAATCAATTAATTACGGCCAAGACAATGTAAAAAGACAAGTGTAAAATTTGGAATAGGTCAATAAAAGCCATCTTACAATGAATTTCATAACTCATGGTGCGTGTGATGAAGACTTTGATGTGTGTCTTGGAAAACTGGGTAAGACTTGAATGAGAGATAACCCAGTTGATTGTAGTAAATAAATGTTATATTGATAACAACGTTAATTCAAAATTATATTAAATTTTCCTGTTCAATCTTGGAATAATTCCTGTTTTCAGTCTTGCCTTAAGCCAGTTAGGAATGTGTGTGCATTTGTGTGTGCATGTGTCGGTATGTGTATGTGTGTGTTAGAGTGAAGGTTTGGGAGGAGATGAGTGGCTGCATTCTTTCATAGTAGTCCAGGTGTGTGTAAAGAGAGAGGAGGCTCTTTCTTGGAAATCTGGGCCACTTCCCAGTCAGGGATGGGGTCGAGACCAAGACCAGGGCTATGTGTTTTCAGATCAATTTGTGAGCAGAAGCCTGTTTCTCACGTTTCTCTCTTTTCTTCCAATAGGCAGCCCACCTTGAATCCACCACATAAAAAAACCACTTTGTCAGGGCCTTTAGAAAACAAATGTAACCTACCTTCTGGAATCCAGAAACCCCATAGAATAGAGGGAGATTTCTCCAATGAGGGCATAATCTGGCACCATCATGGCCACTGTCCGAAACAAGGCCTGGAAAAGAAACAGCCATTCAGAACCTAAACACATACCAAGAACACTGCGGGAAGGCACATCTACAGAGGCAGAGAAGTAGCATGATCATTCAGGCCACTCCAGTGACAATCAAGGAAAGGAGGGCTGGAGGACAAGTCAGTGCAGAGGGTTCATCTTCATTGGACAGATCCACTGTTCCACTAACCTCCCCACTGGCCCTGTCCAGGTACATGTTGTCATACTGGGTCCTTCCAAGATTGTGAGGAAGGCCTTAGGTGCAGGTATCCTAACAACACCTCATTCTCCTATGCCAAATAAGCATCACTCAACTACTGGAGCTTTCCAGTGTTCAATATGGACAGCAGAAGTCATTTAGGAATGCAGGATTATTATGTATCAGAAGAATTCTGAAGTCAGATCTTGATTTGAGTCCTTGTTCTGCTACCTACTAGCTGTGAGCAAGTTATGTGACCCTTCTAGACCTCAGGTCTTTCATCTCAAAATGGGCTAACACTGTGCCCTCTTCATAGTTATCATGAGAACAAATGATATCATCTAAGTGAAGTACTTAGAAAAACGTGTGGCACATAGTCAGTGCTCAATAAACATCAGCTGTTGCTATACTGCCTTAGATCTGACAGGAGAAGTGACTTGCCCAAGTCATGCAGTTAGTTAGAGGTAGAGCCAGGAATAGAACCCAGGCTTCCTGATATCAAACCCTAGTGCTTTCTAGTATACCACACTGTCTCATCAAAGTTGCTTGTGCAGGTCTAATGTGCAGATCTCTCATTTACTTTACTGTCTGACCCCTGTGGACAATAGAAACAATGACTCTTGTTCTAGTGTGCACTGCTTCCTATTTGTCACTGGTTACTATGCATACATGACCCCTCCCCTAAGAGACTTTGTTGGGAAAGTGGTTGTGTTCTGGGGCCAAGTACTATCTTACCACCATTGAGACTCCACTATTACTTCTCACAGCTGAAAAATGTCACCTGGTCCCATTACTGGGTTTCTCTGTGAGACCTTTGGGTGCTTTCAGAGGTTTCTATACCATAAAGCACACCCAGCATTTATACACTCTGCTGTTTACCTTGAGATTATCTGGCAGCTCAGCCCTGCCAGCATACCCAGGGTTCATGGTGATGAAGACAGCACAGGTTGGGTTCAGAGAGAGCTCGGTGCCTTCAAAGATGAACATCTTTAGCTTCCGGATAATGGCTTGTTGAATGCTGAGAATCTGCTGAGCTACCACAGACAGCACTTCCACCTGGGGTGAGAATGGATGGCTGATGTGGGTTCCTGTTTCTGTCAGCCACTCACCCCATGCTACCAGAGTCTCTTGCACTTAGCAAAGAAAGAAACACAATAACCTGAGAACCAGACCTTCACCTTCAAAATTAGGAGCACAACTTAGGGTTTTGGTAAAGAAAAAGAAAATTGGTGCACGCATGTGTGTGTGTGTATTTTCCATAGTATTTTGTCTTTGTTCCAGCACCTACCATAATGCTTGACCTGTAGTAGGTATCCCAACAGTGTTTATTGGTTCAAATTGCACATTTACATTTCCTGACCTAAATTTCCCACCCAAATAGAATTAATCATGTTCTCTTTTGTGAAGCATCTTTTGTACCACTACCTTGGATTTCTGTCATATTCTGTTTCCCTTTATTAGACTGTAACAGTTTAGAAGGCAAAAACATTTCTTACTCATCTTTGTATCATGAACATATGAAGAGTATCTGAATGTAACTGCTGCTCAATAAATTTTTGAATGAGCAATTGAATAAGTGAATATGATGAGAGTGTATATGTGTATAAAATATGCATTTTGTCTCCTTGGGGAAATTTTTGTTTAGTTCATTGAGTACATACTCTTTGCAAGAGGCTGTAGAAGAAAGATAAGACCCTGTCATTGGGGAGCTGCGAGCCCAGAAAAAGGCCCCTGCATGCCTAACCCTCTGTTCTGTGGCCTAGTAGCAAGGTTACCTCAATCCGGTTGAACTCATCAAAGCAGGCCCATGCTCCAGCCTGGGCCAGCCCCTTGAAGAACTTTCCCATGGCTTTGTAATCCAGACCATCTGAGCAGTTGAAGACCACACACTAGAGAGAGGGAGGATGTGGGCACCATTCAGGATGGGTTCTCTCATATCCGGATTACTCTGCACTGTGAAACAGGGGTGGGGCTCCTCGTTTCCTGTTCACTGAAGGAGCTGGGGCCCCACCCTGCCTGTTACACTAAACCTTCTTGAACTTCATGCCAACTTCCCTGGACAGGGGTCCAGAGAGGGGTGGAGGAGAGGATAAGGATGGACAGCATTTCCCTACCTGCTTGGCCAAAGCTTTGGCCAGATCTTTGGTGGTTTCTGTCTTGCCTGTCCCAGCTGGACCCTCCGGAGCTCCCCCAAGGTTTAGCTTCAAAGCCCCCATCAGTGTCCTATGGGGGAGAAAAATAAAAACTCAGCGCCTGAGTCTGAAGACACGGGAAAGAAACTGGCTTTTGGTTTATTTTATTTTGATTCATACAAATAGTCGAAAATTTTTCCCTGATTATATACCAACACAGCATCACTGTAAAAAAAATTCTGTTTTACTCAGCATTGTAAACTCAGAGCCTGGCACAGTGCCTGGTGCATGGGTGGCACTCATAAGCATTGCTTTGAATGAATGACTGAACGAATAAATGAATATATACACACATAAATGAATCAAATGAAAGTAAAAATCCTCATAAACTCTACATTCCAAAGATCACCAATGCTAATGGAATGGTGAAAATAAAATCTCTCACTAGATTAAGAACTCTTGAGTTCAGGATCCGTATTTGATTCAGTTCCATATTCCCAGCAAACTAATATAGTGCCTGGCATGTGGCAGGGGCAAGATAAATGTTGGAAATGAATGACGTGTTAACTGTGGTTCCACAGGCCCTTGTATGAGCCTCTTTAATTTCAGTTAACATATTATCTTGTAATCATCTGAGTATGTCACCTCCCCCACCCCATTAGATTGAGGGTTCCTGGAGGTCATGCATGGCGCACAGGAAAGTTTAAGAAATGGTTGTTGAATAATGAGAGGAATAAATGAATAAGTGAACAGCAATCACAGAACATAGAAAACAAGTGATTGAGGTCTTTGGAAGGAGAAATACTCAAGTATTATCTTCACAATTGAAAAAATATTCCACTGTAAAGAATATATAAAGTCAAAGAAAATCTAAACATCACAAAATTGACAAGTTCACAATGTTCAGATTTTTAATGTTATGAATTTCAAGGAAAGTGACAGAGTACTTTGCTGAGTACAGAACGACTGTATCTATCCATCAGACTGGCTGGCAGAGTTTCCAGACTCCTTGTCTGAGTCTGTCACCTGGCTCCCTCACCTGGCCCCTTTTCTCTCTCTTGGCCTGGGATTTCCAGGCACCATCTTGATTCCTGCCATTGGAGAGCTTTCTAAGTACCGTGCCATTTTCAATGACAGGCACCAATGTTCTGCTTGCTGGCTTGACTGCATTAATTTGCATTAGGACTCCTACTGCGTTCTCATTTCTTGCCTAAGGCCTAGTTTCCATGCCCATCTGTAGGACCATGGTGACTAAGGGCAATTCTAAAATCTGAGAATTTGAAATGAAGAGGGTAAAGGCAGCCAACTCAAGATGCACCTATCTTCTTCCCCAGGAGGTTTTCCTTCTGGAGTTCTCTATTCACCCATCAGGTCTGGGGGAGCCCTGGAGTTTACCTGTAGCAGCGGTCAGTGAGGGGCGTAATCACCAGCCGGGGGGAGTTTCCCAGGTACTCATAGCCATACAAGGCTTGTGTAGTAATCATCTGCACCTGCACATCCTTTGCCTCCCAGTAGTAGCGCAGCTGGGAGATCCACTGGAAATCATTCAGATCACAGACACCGTCCGCAGATAACTTGGCCACCACATCACGAGCTGTTGGGACACACACACACAAACACACCCATGCATCCTCCCATCTCCACAGCCTCCAGAGAAGAGGTCTGAGGATGTCAGAAGGCCACCTCTCACTCTCCAAACAATTTTAGGTTTAACTACCCTCCTTGACCACCCCCAACTTGCAGGCAGCCATATCTTTCAGAAGCTGGTCTTTGCTTCTCCCAAGGAGCCAGGCGGAGAATCTACTTGCATTGTCTGCTCTCAGGCAGTACCGGAGAGGCATTAAAAGTGCAAACTCTGAAATCGAACTGCCTGGATCCAAATTCTGGTTCTGCCATTAACTAGCTGTGTGACTTCAGGCAAGTTACTCAATCTTTCTGTCCTTCAGCTGCATAATCTACAAAACGAGGATAACATAGTACCTACCTTATTGGGTTACTATGAGGATTAAATGTACATATACAAATATATATACACATATACATATACACATATATAAGATCTATATAGATATCCATATACACAGATAGATAGACAGATAGAACTGTGCCTGGCATATAAAAACATTATATAAGTATTAGCTACTGTTATTATTCCCAAATTCTTGGGGGATTGACTAGAGGGTTTTGCAATATGTAGTTACCCCAAATGTTGCCATAACCCCAACATAACCCTTTGGGCTCTGTTCCAAGCCCTAGGCTATCCTAGGAGAATATAATCAGCTTGGCCTGATGGAACTGGCAAGGGAAGGGGTCCCATGAATCCATGGTTGGTTGTATTCTTTCCATCTGGGAGCCTGAGAAACCAGCTGAGAGATATAGCTCTGGGTTTTCTCATAGAATTATGAACCTAATTTAATTTTCTCACAGTGACAGGAGCCCTGAAGTTGAAGAGTGGGCAAAGATTTACAAGAATTATTATTTTTTAGGTAACTCAGGGAGAGAGCTATTAAGATCTCAGAACTACCTCAGCAGCTTGAAATTAGGATCCCAAAAGCATAATTTTGCCAAGGGACACTTCCGTAAGTCCATTGCCTCTGCGTGAAAGAAATCTTTATTACAGTAAAATCCAAAACCCTGCAGAGAAGAGCCCTTGAAGAAGATTACACCAATAGCTCTTCCATCCTTCCCAAGGAATTTAATTCCCCAAAGGTTCTTGAGAGAACCCAGAGCGGCAGCAGGAGGAGGGGTCTGTGTGAGAGACCCAAGAAGAAGGTGAATCTCAAAGGACTGAGTTGGAGATGCCTTTGCTATACAGTGTGTGTGTGCATGTGTTGATGCATGAGTGTGTGTGTGTGTGTGTGAACCCAACTACTCTGGGGTACACGGAGCAGTAACATCTGCACTTATTATTACTCCTGCCTGGAGTGGGTATGTGGCCAGCTGAAGATCACATTCTCCCTTCTCTCTCCCTGATTTTATGCTAGTCTATCTAAATGAAATCAGATTGAAATGCGCATCCACCTTAAGGAGAACAAGATGCCATGAAATGCCAGTAGGATGCTGGGTGTGTGAGGAGGAAAGACACTGTTCCCAGGCAACCAGCCTGGTCCAGCCCTAGTTTCCTTGGTAATAATGGAGTGAGGGTGTGGGGGTGGTTTGTTTTATATAAAGACTCCAGTTCTTCCTCTTCCTCTTCTTCTTTTCTTTTTTTCATGAAGAGCTGGAAGGCATCATCTCTCACCCACTCCCTCCCTGAGTCACCGCCCATTTTCAGTCTCTTGGGTTTGGGATCAGACAGACCTAGGTTCAAATTACAAAAGAGCCTCTGCTACTTATTCTCTGTGTACTACCTCTCAGCAAGTTATACACCCCTCTAAGCCTCTGGTTCTCAATCTGTGAAATGCATATAAAAATGAGATAACGTATGTCAAGCACTGAGCACAAAGTTTGGCACCTGGTGAGTATTCAAAAATATTAGCTATGATCAGTGCAAAAAAATCACTCCAACTTGGTGAATCTCAGAAATGGTCTTGGCCATCACTGTCTCAGTAAGAGCCCTGCTTGGAGGGTTCCTGGAAAAAAGTTGGGGGTGGTGGGGAAAATATAAGGTGGAAATACTCAGAAGCATTGGCTTATCTCTTTCCTCCCCAAGCTTACTCTCAGTTGGAGAAGTATCTCTCTATTGGGAAGAGAGACCCTAAATCACTCTACCTGGGAGAAGGGAGACTGGCGAGCCCGGCTGCTATTCCTGGACAGTCAGTATTGCCAGGGAGTCTCCTTGCTTACCATGGACATCAATGACTGTGAGGGCCCCGAGGGTGAGTCGAGCCCCGCTGCTCAGCTTCCCTCGTACCAGCTGGACAATCTCTGCAATCTGATCATTGCTCTTTTTCAGAAAATCCTGGCAGGGGCATAGGAGGGGACAACTGGTTAAATTGGATTCCTCTGGTAATCCCTTCTTGGGAAATGGCACCATCCACCACCCCATGGCCCATGGCAGACTCCTGGATGTCATCCCTCCAGCTCCCTTCCCTGACCTCCAGGCATTAGCCTCTAGATGAATTTCAAATGCATTGCACTAACTGAAAGAAGCCAAATTTGAAAGGCTAGATACTGTAAGATTCGAATTTTATGATATTGTGGAAAAAACAAAACTACAGGGATAGAAAACAGAATGGTAGCTGCCAGAGGCTTGGCGTAAGGCAAGGGGATAACTACAAAGGGCAGGAGGGAATTTTGGAGGGTGTGGAACTGTTCTATATCCTGATTGTGATGGTGGATACACATATGTATGTGTTTGTCCAAACCCAGAACTGTACACGAAAGAGGGTGAATTTTACTGTGTATAAATTATACAGTAAATCAGAATTTTTTTAAAAAAATCTGAAACTTTTTCAAATTAAAGGAGACACAGGATATGTGAAAACTAAATGCATGTAAACATGTAATCCCGAATTAGATCTTGGACCAGACAAAAAGACATTAGTGGGGCAACTGGCTAAACTTAGATGAGCCAATTTAAAAGGTCTATAGATTAGATGATAATATTGTATCTTGCATCAATGTTAGTTTTCTGATTTGGATAATTACACTGTGGTTAGGTAAGATGTTAATATTGGGGAATCTGAATGAAAGGTGTATGGGAATTCTCTGTATTGTTTTTGTAACATTACTTGCAAGTCTGACATTATTTCAACAAAAAGAGTTAAAAAATAAAAATGAATTTAAAAAAGGAAAACAAGTGAGACCACCCTAGGTTCAAATCTCACCTTCCCCACTTGCTAGCTATGTGGTTCTGGGCAATGATTTTAACCCTCTTAGTCTCAGTCTCCTGTTCTATCAGATCTAAATAATGACAGCTACCTCTTAAGCTGTTTTGAGGATTAAATGAGATACTGTATGTAAAACACTTGGCACAACGTGAAGAAAGAATCCAGTAAATGCTGGTGGTTGTTTTTGTTACTAACAATAAAGTCCCTGACATATAGCAAAAAACAAAAAAAGCCTTTTGAATGCCTCCCCACTGCCCTCAGTTTGTCTCTTAAGCCCTTAGTGATGGGGCTGTTCCCCACATCTCTCTTAACCATGTTCATTCCACAGCCCTTCTGGATGAAAGTGCCTTCAGTTGCTAGAGTGCACTATGCTTCTCATCTTCAGACTTTTGCATATTCTAGTCTCCCTCTCTGGAACATCCTTCCTCCCATTCTTTGCTTGGCTAATCCCTATTCATATTTTATGTCTCCTCTTAGACACCACTTTTCTGAGAAATCTTTCCCAATCCTAACCCCTCTCTTAGTTCTCTCCTTCCTCCCTATGCTTCCTGGATCCCTATACTTCCCTTACTACAGTTCTATAAAAGATATTTTTTTCTCTCCCCATCTAGACTGCAAATCCATAAGGATGGGGACCATGTCACTCTCATTCACTTCTAATTCCCTTTGTTTAGTAGCAGAGTCCCAGCACAGCCAAACACAGATGCCAAACAAACATTTGTTAAATAAACATGGATGGATGGTGATCCTGTCCTACATTCCTTCCTTTAGGATGCCGAGGAACATCATTCAGCATGCATACACTCCAGGGCTTGGGTGTGTGAGTGGAAGCAGTCTCCTCTTTTATGGGTAGGAAAACTGGGCACGGAGATGCAGTCACAAAAGTCAGAATTTTTCAGTGTTTCCAAAGTTTGAAATGATATAGTTTGCAAGTGTAAAGTGCAATACACTTTTAGGAATTATCAACATGAAATCTGTATAAATTTCAACCTTGGTCAAATACTAATGTTCTAATTTTAACGTATAAAGCAAAATATAGTAAATTAAAATATATTCTGGTCCCCAGCCAATCATCTATAGGGGGAATAACAGAAGGTCTGATGAGCTAATCATGGGAAATTATACCATGGTAAAGAGGTTGGGGATGGAGTTACTCTTCATTTGTTCAATAAATATTTAATGAGCACCTACTATGTGCTCAGCACTGCAATCACTCTTGGAGATATAACAGTGAGCAACACAGACATGGCCTCTGCCCTGTGGGGCTTACAGCCTAGGATCTAAGTACTGAAAAATTTACCAGCATCTCACTTAACCCTCCCACAGAGCTATAATGTGGTGCTACAATTCTTGCATTTTATAGACAAGAAGACCAAGACTCAGGTTAAGTAACTAGCCCATGGTCACACAGCTAACAGATGAAGCTATCAGGATTTGAACCCAAGTCCATCCAGATCTTGAACTCTCAATGGCACGAGTTAACTGGAAGTATGTGTGTCTGGATCTGAGGACAAGCAGGACTTGAGCACACCTGGTCTCGAGAGAAATCTGAAGGAAGAGCTGAAGGTGGGTTTGTGCTGGACTGGAGGTGGGAGAAGTGGGTAACATTGGAGGAGGAGGAGAGGAAAACAGGACCAGATGTTCTCTTAGCCAAGGAAGAAGACAAGGGGTGGAAATTCCAATTGGTGGAAATTCTGCCAGGCTGACCCCTGGAAGCTAAGGCTGATAAAACTTAGAATCCTACAGCCAAGAGTTTCTGCTGGGGAAGGACTGTGAGAGGTCTTACACTACAGAACCTCAGAACAGTCCCAATTCCAAGTTCTCCTTCCCACTGTCCCCATGAGAACCCTGGTTTTTGTGATGACATGGGTTGGATGTCATGATTCTTTTTGTTTGTTTAGAAAACATGGTTATTCTAATTATATGTAACTAAATCCTACTCAAGCTTGAATCTCCTCTACAAGCTTCATGACAGGCTCACTTACCGGTAGGGTCTTTTCTACCAGGGCTTGGGACACCTCCTGGGTCCAAAAGATGGAGGAGACACAGATAACCACCTGGCCAGGCCACTGCAAGACCCACTGATTACGAGGGACCTGGGAAAGTGCAGTGAGGCATGGTGCAGGGTCAGTTCATCTTGTGTGATTGAAACTAACTTCTTAAAAACATCCCCCACCACCTCACCCCCTCAACAAAAACAAAACCCTTCCCCACCCTCAGAGGCTACTAGGCTTGACACGTCTGGGCTTACTGATGATTAATGTCTTCCTCGCTGAGTTTTATGAAGAATTTTACATAGTTATAATCAAGGTGGTGTTCAGAGAGAATTCATAATTACTCTTTTTGATGGCTACATAATATTGCAGTGCTGGGCCACAATTTTCTTAGCCATACCCTGCCCCTAACTTGTTTTTTCAACCATAGATCTGCCAAATTATGGCCCAAGGGCATGTTTTTGTAAACAAAGTTGCATTGCAACACAGCCATCCTCACTGTTTACATATCATCCATGGCTGCCTTTACACTACAAAGGCCAAGATAAATAACTGTGACAGGTGTGGCCTGCAGAGCTGAAAACGTTTACTATGGGACCCTTTATAGAAAAAGTTTGCTGACTCTTACTATAGACACAATTGCATGAAATAATTTCATATAGGTAGCTGTTTTTCTTTAATATAGTTTTTGATTTAAGATATATAATTGGACAAAAGATTGGCCTTTCATTTACAATGTGAATACTACTGAGAGGGAATCTCAGGGTCGGGTAACTGTAGTTGTTGACTTTGGGCATCTATGAGCTAGCTGGTGTCTGGTTTGTCCACGTGACTCCTGGCTGTTGCAACTTATGTGTATGGGTGGCAAAAAACGGTCAACAATGGAGGCCAAGAGTGCTCATTTACTACTACTTGAGGGTGCTGTCACGTTCAGCAGGAATGGAAGTAATTTACATTTTACTCATTATGTAAGCCCACGTGTTTGAAAATCTGAGTTAAATGGCACTGATTCCTTGATGTTTTATTGACCTCATACTTTAGTGGGAAGGTGTTAATTGAATGTTCTCTTGTTTGATGGAAGGGGTCCTAGATATGGGGATGGGGCCTGAAAGTGAGAAGAAAAGGCACCTAAAGTAGAGGAGAGTAAAGATCTAGTCTGCCAACATTAACCTTGCTAGGAGCTGGCTAAAGAGTGATTTCCACAGGTTCTTTTCCCTTAGGCCTTCTGTCATACCTGTCCCCCAAACCCCCAAAGCTTTGAGAGTTGCGTCATTCAGGTCATGTGTAATGTAAAGGAAAAACCCAGGAGGGGAATGCTTAATTGGAAGGGGTTCTCTCAATAGACCTCCTACCATCAATTGATTTCACAGGAAGGGCTGGCCCCCAGCAACCAGAGTGTTCTGGCTTAACTGGCTATGCGTGTGTCATCTGCTTCTAACTGCGAACATTTCATATTCAGAAACGTGTATATGCCCCAAGATTTACAAGGAAAGGAGAGAGAAGCACAGAGGGGTAGGTTTTGGGAGAAGACAGAGGGGCAGTTAGAACTGATCCATTTAAACTTCTCCCCAAAATTCTTATTCTTGTACCAACACCCTGGCATGTCTTCTCTGATTCTCGTTTACCTCGACATACGCTTCAATCCCAAGTCTAATAACTTTCCGCATACTGGCAAGCATCATCTGCTCCACCTGCTGGAGCCACTTTTCCACCATGCCCTGGAGGGTGAGACAGACAGAGAAGCAGCAATAGTTAGCCAAGCCCAGAGGGAGGCACCACGGGCAGAGCCAGCTTTCTCTGGACAGGGCTGGAGGAAGGCCAAAAGTCTGCTATCCCTCCAAGCCAATATTCTTTAACTATTTGCTTTACATTTATTAACTGTAGTCTAGGAAGTGACTGTCTTGTCAAAGGGGCGCTGGGAGATTTTTAACATGCGTTATTTTCATGTCATTTTCTGAAGCAGATAACTTCTCTGGAGGCAAATGACACATTTATGTTTCAGTTCATAAAATAAATTGCTCATTTCTAATGAACAGTTCTAATTCATGCATTATTGCAGTGGTTCCCAAACTGGGCTGTGCATTAGAACTATCTGGAGATCTTTAAAAAATACAGATGCCTGACTGCCACTCCCAGACATTCTGATTTAATTGGTATGGGATGCAACCCAGGTATTTGGATTTTTTTTAAACCTCTACAGGTAATTCGAATGTGCAGCAAATTATTCAGTTTTAAAATTTCAGATAACTGTAGCTCTTGACTTCAGGTGCCCACGAGCTAGCTTGTGTCTGGTTTGGTGACGTGACTCCTGCCTGTTGCAATATAGGTCTGGGTCATAAAAATAGTTGACAAAGGAGGCCAAGAGTGCTTGTCTATTACTGCTCAGGGGTGCTGTCACGTTTGGCAGGAGTGGAAGTAATTTACATTTCACTCACTATGTAAGGAAACATGTATGAAAATCTGAGGTAAATGGCATCACTTCCATGGTGCCTTATTGACCTTTAAAAACGCCTGCCCCAGCAAGCTGTCCGTCTGAGCGGATCACTTTTAATGGGCTCTGCTTGTGGAGATCTAAGCAGCATTGGTTGTTTGGATCTGATTCCTGCTACTGCCTTCACGTCAAGTTTGGTTGAAATCCTTCCACAAATTTAGTGTGTCACACGGATTTCAGTAGAACCCCCCATCTTAGAGATGGGCAAACTGAGACTTGGAAAGACCAAGTAACTTCCCAAAGTCACAGAGTCATTAAGTGGAACACAGGCGTCACACACCCAGACAGTCTGGAACTAGAGAGTCCAAATGCTTAATCAATATGCTTTCTGTTTTCTCTCCCTCTGTTTGGCTCTGTTATGGAGAAAAGAACCAAAAATGGTTAAGGGGAGTTACTTTGGCTTGAGTTGGATAGATTTTCTGTTTGAACGGAACAGTTTCTTTTTCTGAGCTGATCATGCCCACAATCTCCAGACTGCCTGTAAACTCCAGCTTGGCAATTCCCTCAAAGCACTTCTTCAGGTGGGGCTGCACTCGGAGGGGGTCTTTGGTCTCTGACAAGATCTCCAGCAGCTCATCATTTGATAGGAAGAAGAACCTATTTCAAAGCAAAGGAAGATGGCAACTAGAATCTTTTCTGAGAACTTCTTTTTCCAACAAAGTGATACTCCCAACAGGTAGATGACACCCCAGTCAATACCAGCTGTGTTCTAGAGTCTTCTCTAAGGCCCACTCCCTTTCGCCACTTTTAGTCTGGGGCATAGAGGTTGGAGATAGTTTTGTCTCAGAGCAAATGAAGGGGTGAAAGCTGGTATATGTGGTTGTGTGTGTGGGGGGGGTTCTACCTTCTGACAGAAATCTGAACAGAAGCATGGTTCTCAACCTTGGCCACACTTTAGAATCACCAGTGGAGCTTATAAAAATATACCAATGCCAAAATTCCACTGCCCTGATTCTAATATAATTGATCTGGGGTTGGGTCTGCGGATTTGTACTTTTAAAAATCCCAGGTGATTCTAACGTGCAGTCAGTGTTGAGAACCACTGGGCAACAGAAGGAGAGGAGACCTCCTTGTCTTTCCTTATCTCCAGGTAGGACAGAATATGTTACAGGTGTGAAATAAGAAATGTGTGTTAATGATGAACCTATTCACATGCAGAGGCCTTTACCAGTGTTTTAAAATTAGAGATAATAAGATAACTTCATTTGCTTGCTCAGGCCCTCAAGGTAACAACAACAAATCTTCAGAAAATGTTCAAGGGACAAACTTCTACTGTGGCAACCAGGCTGAAAGTTACATAATGGACTGACCATCTGATTATGGTCTTCACACTATGTGGTGGATTACAAAAATGGCCACAATATTTGCAGCTCCTCTCCTCAAGGGTGGAGTCTATGTTCACATCTCCCGGACCTGGGCTGGCTCTGTATCCTGCTTTGGCCAACAGACTGTGGCAAACATGAGCCTGTGCAAGTTCCAAGCCTAGACATCAAGAGGCCTTGAAGCTTCCATTCTTGCTGTGACCACCACCATGTGAATAATCCCAGGCTGGCCTTCCAGAGAATGAAAGACATGGCCCAACTATCTAGGCTGCCCCTGCCAACAGGAAGCCAACCACCAGACAAGCGATTGAGATCATTGACTGCCAGCTGACTGAAGTCACGTGAATGATCCCTGATGAGCTCAGTCCAGTTTGCCAACCCACAGAATTGTGAGCTAAATAAACAGTTGCTGTTTTTAGCTTCTAAGTTTTAGGGCGGTTTGTTATGCAGCAAAGCAAACTAATACACTGTAGCGGTAGTGTTGGGCAGGTAGGAAGAGCTCAATCACTATTTGTTGGCCCACGGACTGGCCAATATCTAACAAGGATGTCAATTTCTCCCACTCCCAAGTGAATTTCAAATAGGTGATCTCTATGGATTTATACTACCTCTATCTCCATCATGTGTGATAGTGAATAAGGCTCAAGGGCCGAAGAGTAATAATCAAGATATTCGTATAATTTAAAATTAAAATCATGATTCAGCACTTTGTATTTTCAAAAACAATTAATTTAAAATATGTAACTATCAATAATATTTTCAAAGTGTTTACTGAGAGTGCTTAATTTTATTCTATAAAAAGGCATATAGGAATATTGAGATAGTCTTGTGAGTGTTTGTGTGTGTGTGTGTTTAACTTAGGGAGAAAAGGAAGCTCAGAGAGGTTAAATAACTGAGTATCTTATCCAGACTGCCTGGATTTGAATTCTAACTTGTCCATTTACCACTCTTGTGTTTTCTGGCAAGTTATTGTTTCCTCCTTTGTAAAGCAGGGATAATAATGCTTCCAACCTCATAGAATTATTGTGAGGGTTAATAAGTTAATACATGCAAAGCACTCAGACCAGTATCCTGACATATGGTAAATGCTGTTTAGTGTTGGCTATTATTCACATTTTTATTAGGAGTAACAGCAGTGGGTAGAGGATTAGAAGCCCAAATCTTAGGAGTTTCCTCTTCCTAGGTTTTGTGCTTCCAAATTGAGGTTCCTTCCATTATTTGTGCTGTGTGTTTGTCCAATACTGAAGCCATTAGCCACATGTGGCTATTTACATTAAAAAATTAATATTAAATAAATTTAAAATTCACTTTCTCAGTCATACTAGCCACATTTAAAGTGCTATCTAACCACATGTGGCTAATGGCTACTGTATTGCAGCACAAATATAGAACATTCCTACCACAGAAGAAAATTCTATGTCTGGACAATGGACAATACTGCACTAAATAGATATCAAGGACATTTCTGAATCCAAAACAAATCACATTTCTTTTTTTGGTAGAAAGCAGGGGACTAACTTTATCTCCATATAAGGGAACACAAAAATGTACTTTTCTTAAAGACAAATTGGGATCAAACTTGCATCCTAATCAGAGTCAAATGACATGGAGTGACCATCCATGGCGAACTACACATGGATAGATTATCAGTAGTGAGGACTCTCTTTTCTAGAACCAGCCCTCTAAAACTACCTTGACTTCTACACAGAATATTGGTTCTTGTGGAAAAGAAGAATCAAATATTTATAAATATACCTACCAGAAACTAAAAAATTTTATGGCAAAAAAATTTAGCTGACATTTCTTAAACACACAGTCTAGGTGCTAAATGCTTTACATGCATTATCTCACATGATCTGCACAGCAAACACATGAGGTAGGGGCTGTTATCATATTTCTGTTTTACAGTGGAGAACCTGAGGCTCTGACAGATTTGCTGTATAAGTGGGAGAGCTGGGACTCGAACTGAGGTCTGTTTAACTCCAAAGTCCAGGTTCTTAATCATGACTACTATACACCTCTGATTGGGTATGTGGCCATGATGGTTGGCCAAAGTGTGGACTTGGTTCCCACTGCTGTCCATTCAATCTCCCTATAAATATGATGTGCCTTACCTCTGAGAGCTGTCTCTTGGGGAATGGAGAACTATAAAGATTATGGAATAGATTGGTAGAAGCCAACTTTCAGTATGAAAATGTAATTCTACCTATATATGGGTCAAGAAGGCAACTCCAAACAAAAGGACAATCCTGAATACCTGGGGAAAAAAAGTCTCTTCTTCTCCAAGTAATCATTCAGCCCCTTCTGGATGTCCTCCAACAGAAGGTTAGCTTCTTGAAGCTTCTCAGCCATCCGTGGCTGGTCTGCTGCCATCAGAACCCTGGCATCTTTCACCTAGGTTCCAACAAAAAAGGGGAGAATCATCATGGGGTTCCCAGATTCTGAGACCGGTCATTGTAATGAGTATATGACAAGCCCATCAACTAATGAAGCCCCTTGCCCAGCTAACTGCTTCCTAATTCCACAATGGTGAATGCTCATATAACATGACCCTGTTTGTCTAGCCATGGTTGACTGGGCCTGGGTTGGGCATCTGAAACCAACTGAGCCAATTATATTTTAAATTCTTGGATTTTGGAATTCAAACTATAAAATTCTATTCTAGTCTGAGCTAGACCCTTTAATGAGGGGGCTTTGCTGCTGGGTGAGGATCATCTTCCATTATGTGACCGAGTGGCAGTGTAAGCCAGTCAGCAGAGAGAGAGAAGCAGGCATAGAAAGAACACTCTGAACCCTGAGAGATTTCTGGGTTCTGGCTCCATCCTTTGTGAGGCTTGGCTGCACTTTCTGCCCTTGGATTCCATGAGACACCCATTTGGTCTTTTTGTCTGAGCTACCTTGCAATGGTTTTCTGTTACCTGCAACCAAAGAATCTTAACTAATAAGAAGTTCGAGGAAGCAGGATATCATGAAAAGTGGCTCCACTGGCTGGGCAATATAAATTCCCACTTATCTCATTCCTGCAAACCACCCAGGCAGATAAATTCCCTTGAGACAAATTCTTTATAAGCACACCCCAATTTGAGCACACGACTTCAAAAAGGAAAAAGATATCATCTCTTAATAGACGCCCCTGGTTGCCATGTCCACCCAGCAAACTCATCCTTCAGGGCTTGTTTCCAATGTCACCCCCTTTGGAGGTGTACCTGGACACTCTCAGGCAACTAAATTACTCTTCTGCATTCTAGTAACTGTTTGCATATACTTCTATTACAGCTTGCATTTATCTAAGCCTGTCTCCTCACAAGACAGTGAATTCTGTATAGGCAGAAATCATATTCTCTACATCTTCCAGTATTTTCTGACTCCTAACACAATGTCTGGGTCATCACGGGTACTAAATAAATATTTGTTAAATAACTGAGTAACTGAACATGGATAATTATTTGAATTCCAAAAGGATTCTCAATCTATAAACATTTCATTGCATCCTCCTGTAATGCACAAAGTCTTCTACCTTGTCAGGAACGACAGCTGAATTCTACAAACTGCTAACAGCTACCTCTAGGGAGGTGGGATTTCAAAAGGCCTCCACTTTCTATATTACATATTTCTATGTTTGGATTTTTAATAATAACTTTTAAAATTAGAAAAAATACATTAAAATATCAAATTTGCAAAAATCTAGTTTACTTTCAAGTTTTAAGGGACATGGGTAGGCTGCACAATGAGAAATATCTGTACGGCATCCTATGTTCTTGATGGCTAGATGTGATAAGGTATAAAAACTTACTGCTTGGGACATGAGTGATTTCCAGTAACCATCAACGATGCCAAACTTCCTGCCCTCTTCTGGCATCTGGGCTATGATGTCCTCTGAACTGAAGATCGGTTCCAGGTACAGCCAGGTGGCTTGGCATTTCAACCAGGCATCCAAAATTTCCTGCACACGAACTAGCTTTTCTTCCCACTTCTGCAAATTTAGCATTTCATATTTGAATCATTAACCTGCCACTCTGCATCACAGCCCCACTGATGGATTCATTCATTTATTCATTCATTCACTTGCTTAACAAATACTTATTGAGTGCCCCCTGCATTCTGGTCACTGATCTAGGCAATGTGCATATAGCAATGAGAGAAAAAAACAAGAGTCCTTGCCTTCTTGGAGCTTACATTCTAATGGATTAATAATAATAATAATAATAATAATAATAATAAATAGTTACAATGCTTACTCTGTGACAAGTGATGATCTGAGCCCTGTATGTATGTGAAACCAACTTAATCCAACAGATTATAAGGGAGATATTATTACAAAACTCAACACACGCAGAAATTGAGACACAACAGTTCAAGTAACTTGTGTAAGGTTAACTAATAAGGTACAGAACCAAAATTTGAACCCAGGCAGTCTGGCTGCAGAATCTGTCTCCTTAGCCTATGCCACTTCCACAAACAATGAGCAAAGCAGGCAAAATCCCTACTCTGTGTAATTTACATTCTAGATTACTATAGCCCATGACAGACTTTCCAAATGTATTTTTATTTGCTGCATTCAAATCATCTCATCTCATCTTTTGGAAGACTGTTGCAAAGGCTCAGCATGCCATGCCCTTACTTGGATGGTTATTATTTTCAGTCTTGTGTTGTTTTTTTTCGAATCAGGAGAAAGTGAGTTTCTGTGTTAAATGAACTTAAAAACCTTCTCCCTCCTCCAAGAAACCCAGAGTTAATAGGACATCATAAAACACCCAACCTCATTTTCTCTTACCCGGCATTCTGCTTCTATTGGTTTGACGAATGGGGAGCCACACATGGTCTGGGTCTTTATCACATGATCATCGAGTAGCAGTTGAATGTCATCGACTGCACACAAGATGCTTGTATCCTGCAAATAAAGATGCCCCACCCTGTCAAAAATCATAAGACCTCCACTTGTCATGTTGATTCCCAAAGGTCTCACAGCTCAGATCTCCACCCCAGTGGGACATGACTCCAAGTTATACAAGAGATGGAATTTCTATTTTCATCCCTGAAAATGTTTTTAAAGACATTTATTTTCTACCTCCTTTGCAGAAATCAAATACGGTGGAAGCCCAGACCTGCAACCAGTGTCTGTTGCGGGAGGAAGGGTTCTGCCCCCTTCCCTGTATTCCTACTTCCCTGTCCACTTGCTTTCCCGGCTCTCCCTCACGTAGGATCAGCTGCTAATCTGACTGGGTAGGCCTAGACCCACGGTTCCCAAACTGTGTGCTGAGGTGCCCCAGAGCACTGCTACAAACTCATAGCAAATAATTGTGATTATTTAAAACTGAGATACAAATGTTTTTTCTTTCAATTTATATGTATTTGTTTTTCAAACAATTGTTTACTTGACAGGGACATAAACACTTATTAAGTTGTTTGAACCTTATTACTTCATAAACAAAGCTATATGAGGTATTTCTTTTGGTCTGAACCTCATTACTTCATAAACAAAGCTATGTGGTATTTCTTTTGGTTCTATGGAAGGGAACCATGAAAAAAGTACTCAGACATAGAAGGCACTGAGAATCAAGAAAGTTTTGGAACCTCTGCCTATACATTTACTGGGCCAGATTTTACTAGTAGTTAAGGTTCCTGTGCCTTAAAGGCCAGCCTCTGTGGATGGCACTTTTCCTCCTGGGCCACCGTGGCAAGCAAATTGATAAGGGTCTGCCCTCTGCAACAGGTCTGGTCTCTCTGTTTTCAATTCCTCCAAGCCTATATCTGGGTGGTTAGACTGGGGCTAGGACACATCCTCTCCTCTACCTTTCACCACTAGCTCTGCACTGGGAGGTGTGTCTAGCTCCTAATCAAGTGGGACCTTGATTCCCATTTTGCTGTTCATCCCTGTCTACAGCTACTTCAGTCAAAAACTCTGAAAATTGGCCACATGTAACTGAGTTTCTCCCAGGTCCCCTGGCTTCACTCCTTATCTCAGTCCAACAACCTCTAGCAGGATCTAATGCAATCAGCTCATGTAACACCAAGCTGCTGGGACTCACAGGGGCCCAGTAGTGCTGGGAGAGGCCTTGCTCTCTTCCTTCCCATCAGCTCATCTACAGTTCTGATCCAGTGAAATCAAAGCATTGTGACCATTGAAACTGAAGGGGGAGAGAAGTCATAAAAGGATAACATGCAATCTGGAGGATGGTGAGGTATGGGAGCCTTTAGGGTTTTAGTTCTCAATCCACACTGCACATTAGAAAAACCAGGGATGCCTTAAAAATACAGATGTCCAGGCATTCTGGGGGTGGAGGAGTCAGGAAGAATCAACTGGGTTTTTTTTTTGAGAAGTGTTAAGCATTATCTACCCCTGGTATGCTTCTGAGGGACCTGGAGAGTCCTCCCTGGGAAATGCTAATTCGGGAGGCTTGCTAAGCTCCTTTGCAGTAAGAAACCTTCTTGCTCTGAATCAAAAGGCCTTTCTCATTTGAAAATGCACCCCTCCAGTGGTGTCTAAGAGGAAGGGTGACTGGCATGGCAAGGCAGACACTAACGCACAGCATAGTGATTACAGACAACAATACTGCATTAAAACTTCAAAACTGCTGAGAGGCTAGATCTTAACTGTTCTCATCACAAAAAAGAAATTATAATTATGTGACAGAGGTGTTAGCTAACAGCATGGTGGTAATCATATTGCAATATATAAGTATCAAATCAAGATGTTGTACATCTTAAACTTATACAGTGTTATATGTCAATTATATCTCAATAAAAATAAATTTTAAAAAAAGATAGGCTGAACGCTCAAGCAGACATCATAGAGGAGCAAATCAGCATAATTGAGGACAGACATGTTGAAATGCTCCAGATAGAGGAGGAGAGAGAACTAAGACTAAAAAGAAATGAAGTAAGTTTCTGAGAAATATTGACTTAATTAGGAAATGCAGCATAAGAATTATAGGTGTTCCAGAAGAAGAGAAGGAGAAGGGAGCAGAAAGCTTGTTCAAACAAATAATAGCAGAGAACTTCCCAAACCAGGGAAGGAGATGGAAATCCATGTGGACGAAGCTATCAGATCTCCTGAATACGACAATATAAAAAGACCTACAGCACGGCATATAGCAGTGAAACTGGCATGGCTGAATGACAAAGAAAGAATACTAAGGGCAGGAAGTCAGAAGAAAATAACCCACAAAGGAACCTCTATCAGGCTTTCAGTGGATTTCTCTGAAGAAACCTTACAGGCTAGGAGAGACGGGAATGGCAATTCAAATTTTTGAAAGACAAAAATTTTTAGCCAAGAATACTCTATCCAGCAAAAATATCCCTCAGATATGATGCAGAAATAAAAACTATCCCAGGCAAACAAAAGCTAAAGGAGTTCATAGCCATGAGACACCCCCTACAAGAAATCCTCAAGAAGGCCCTCATGCCTTAAAAAAAAGGGAGAAAGGGGTTACAAAGCACAGAGTAAGGAGATAAATAGAATCAGAGCAGGATAGCAAATACTCAAGTATAGCATTAAAGACAAAGGGAAGGAAAACACCAAAAACAAAGGTAATCTTGTCATTTTAACGACAAACTCATAACACAAGACAGAGTAAGATTTGAGAAAAACAACTTAGGAGGGGAAGAGGAGAGGGACTGAATTGGTTTTGTCTAACGAAATAAGAGGCCATCGGAAAATGGACTATCTTATCCACAAGATTTTGAATACAAACTTCATGGTAACCACTAAACAAAAAAGCAGAACAGAGATGCAAACAATAAATAAGGAGAAAACAAAAAAACACAACATAAAGAACTACATAACTCGATTGCTAGACCAAAATACACAGGATGAGAAACAAAGGAAATGCAGGAGAACCAGAAAATGAGTGATAAAATGGCAGCGTTAAGCCCTCATATATCAATAATCACCCTAAACATAAATGGATTGAATTCTCCAATAAAAAGACACAGAGCGGCAAAATGGATTAAAGGACAAGACCCAACAATACGCTGCCTCCAGGAAACACATCTCAGCTCCAATGACAAAAACAGGCTCAGAGTGAAGGGATGGAAGACGATACTCCAAGCTAATGGCAACCAAAAGAAAGCAGGTGTTGCAATACTTAGACAAAGTAGACTTCGAGATAAGACAGGTAAAGAGAGACAAAGAGGGGCAGTATATAATGATCAAAGGGACACTCCATCAAGAAGAAATAACACTTATAAATATCTATGCACCTACAGGAGCACCAAAGTAACAAACCTAAAAGAAGATATTAATAATAACACAATAATAGTAGGGGATCTCAACACTCCACTCACATCAATGGATAGATCATCCAGACAGAAAACCAACAAGGAAACAGTGGAATTAAATGAAAAGCTAAACCAGCTGGACTTAATAGACATATACAGAACACTCCATCCCAAAACAGCAGAAACATATTCTTCTCAAGCGTGCATGGAACATTCTCAAGGATAGACCATATGTCGGGAAACAAGGAAAGCCTCAATAAATTTAAGAAGATTGAAATAATAACAAGTATCTTTTCCAATCACAATGCTATAAAGCTAGAAATTAATTACAAGAAAAAAGCTGAGAAAGGGACAAAGATGTGGAGATTAATCAACATGCTATTGAACAAGCAATGGATCACTGAAAAAATTAAAGGAGAAATCAAAAAATATCTGGAGAAAAATGAAAATTAAAACATACCATACCAACTCTATTAGATGCAGCAAAAGCCATAGTAAGAGGGAAATTCATCACAATACAGGGTCACCTTAACAAACAAGAAAAGTCCCAAATAAGCAATCTCAAACTACGCTAACTGAATTAGAAACAGAAGAACAAATAAAGCCCAACGTCAGCAGAAGGAGAGAAATAATAAAAATCACAGCAGAAATAAATGCTATTGAAACGAAAAAGGCAGTAGAAAGGATCAATGAAACAAAGAGGTGGTTCTTTGAGAAGATAACTAAAATTGACAAACCCCCAGCCAGACTTACAAAGAAAAAAAGAGAGAAAGCTCAGACAAATAAAATTAGAAATGAAAGAGGAGAAATAACAACAGATACCACAGAAATACAACAGATTATAAGAGAATATTACGAAAAATTATATGCCAACAAAATGGACAATCTAGAGGAAATGGATAAATTCTTAGACTCTTACAACCTCCCACAGCTGAATCAAGAAGAAACAGATAATCTGAACAGAGCAATCACAAGTAAAGAGATTGAAACAGCAATCAAAAGCATCCTAAAGAATAAAAGCCCAGGACCAGATGGCTTCCCTGGGGAATTCTACCAAACTTTCAGAGAGGATTTAATACCTATCCTTCTCAAG
This sequence comes from Equus quagga, assembly GCF_021613505.1. NCBI lineage: Eukaryota > Metazoa > Chordata > Mammalia > Perissodactyla > Equidae > Equus > Equus quagga. Next base: position 16,596,972 of record NC_060273.1, on the reverse strand, counting down.
CTATTCCAAAAAATTAGGGAAGATGGAACGCTTCCTAACACATTCTACAAGGCCAACATCACTCTGATACCAAAGCCTTACAAGGATAACACAAAAAAGGAAAACTACAGGCCAATATTGCTGATAAACACAGATGCAAAATCCTCAACAAAACACTGGCAACCCAAATATAGCAATGCATCAAAAATATCATACATCATGATCAAGTGGGATTTATACCAGGGACACAGGGATGGTTCAACCTCCACAAATCAGTCAATGTGATACACCACATTAACAAAATGAGGAATAAAAACCATATGATCATTTCAACAAATGCAGAGAAAGCATGTGACAAGGTCCAACAGCCGTTTATGATAAAAATTCTTGACAAAATAGGGATAGAAGGAAATTACCTCAACATAATAAAGGCCATATATGACAAACCCACAGCCAACATCATACTCAATGGGGAAAAACTGAACACCATGCCTCTGAGAACAGGAACAAGACAAGGATGCCCTCTATCACCACTCTTATTTAACATAGTACTGGAGGATTTGGCCAGAGCAATTAGGCAAGAGAAAGGAATAAGAGGAATCCAAACAAGGAGTGAAAAAGTGAGACTCTTGCTGTTTGCAGATGACATGATCTTATATATAGAAAACCCTAAAGAATCCATTGGAAAACTATTAAAAATAATTAACAACCACAGTAAAGTTGTGGGTACAAAATCAACTTACAAAATCAGTTGCATTTTTGTACTCTAATAATTAACTTACAGAAGGAGAACTCAAGAATACAATTCCATTTATAATCGCAACAAAAAGAATAAAGTACCTAGGAATAAATTTAACTAAGGAAGTGAAGGACTTATACGATGAAAATTACAAGACATTATTGAAAGAAATAGATGATGACATAAAGAGATGGAAAGAGATTCCATGCACATGGATTGGTAGAATAAACATAGTTAAAATGTCCGTTCTACCTAAAGCAATCTACAGATTCAATGCCATCCCAATCAGAATCCCAATGACATTCTTTAAAGAATTAGAACAAAGAATCCTAAAATTCATTTGGGGCAACCAAAGACCCCGAATTGCTAAAGCAATCCTGAGAAAAAAGAACAAAGCTGGAGGCATCACAATCCCTGACTTCAATATGTACTACAAAGCCACAGTGATCAAAACAGCATGACATTGGTACAAAAACAGACACACAGATCAATGGAGCAGAACTGAAAGGCCAGAAATAAAACTGCACATATACCGTCAGCTAATCTTCAACAAAGGTGCCAAGAACACACAATGGAGAAAAGATAGTCTCTTCAATAAATGGTGTTGGGAAAACTGGACAGCCACATGCAAAGAATAAAAGTAGACCATTATCTCACGCCATATACAAAAATAAACTCAAAATGGATGAAAGTTGAAGATAAGTCCTGAAACCATAAAACTCCTGGAAGATAATAAAGGTAGCACACTCTTTGACATCAAACTTAAAAGGATCTTTTCGAATACCACGTCTTCTCAGACAAGGGAAACAAAAGGAAAAATAAACAAGTGGGAGTTCATCAGACTAAAGAGCTTCTGCAGGGTAAAAGAAACTAGGATCAAAACAAAAAGACAACCCACCAATTGGGAGAAAATATTTGCAAATCAAGGGGTTAATCTCCATAATATATAAGGAACTCACACAACTGAACAACAAAAAACCAAACAGCCCAATCAAAAAATGGGCAGAGGATATGAACAGATATTTTTTGTAAGAAGATATACAGATGGCCAGTAAACACATGAAAAGTTGTTCAACATCACTAATCATCAGGGAAATGCAAATCAAAACTACGCTAAGATACCACCTTCACCTGTTAAAATGGTTATAATCACTAAGACTAAAAATAACAAATGTTGGAGAGGGTGTGGAGAGAAAAAGGAACCCTCATACACTGCTGGTGGGAATGCAAACTGGTGGAGCCGCTATGGAAAACAGTATGGAGATTCATCAAAAAACTGAAAATATGACCCAGCTATCCCACTTCTGGGTATCTACCCAAATAACTTGAAATCAACAATCCAGAGTAACATATGCACCCCTATGTTCATTGCTGCGCTATTCACAACAGCCAAGACATGGAAACAATCCAAGTGCCCATTGACTGATGATTAGATAAAGAAGATGTGGTGTATATATACAATGGAATACTATTCAGCTGTAAAAAAAAAAGACAAAATCATCCCATTTGCAACAACATGGACGGACCTGGAGGGAATTATGCTAAGCAAAATAAGCCATGTGAGAAAGACAAACACCAGATGCTTTCACTCATATGTGGAATATAAACACAGGGACAAAGAAAACAGTTCAGTGGATACCAGGCGAAGGGGGGTGGGGGGGTGGGCACAGGGAGTGAAGGGGAGCACTTATGTGGTGACAAACAAGAAATAATGTACAACTGAAGTTTCACAATGATGTAAACTATTATGAACTCAAAAACAGAAAGATGTTAGGGACCCTTTCTCTGTGAGTTCTGTTGCTATTCTGAATTAATCTCCTCTGTAACCTGCTCCATGGTAAATTGCTGCTCTCAGAGGACTGGACAATTGGACTGAGACTCACAGTGTCCCTGTACTTCATGAAGTTGAACGTCATATTAATCCAGTCCATCTTCATTTTCTCCAAGTTTTTCTCCAGAGAATATTCCTTACTGGCGGCCGCACCAATGGGCTCCAGTCTAAAGAAAGAACATAGCAACAGCAACTCAACGGGAGGAGACAGTGAAAACATGTCACAGGAAGAATTTCAGCTCAGCTTTAAGAGAAATACAAAAATCCCTTAATTGTACTAAAATGTTTACAGAGGGAAGACCATGTGAGGACGCAGGGAGAAGGCTGCCATCTGCAAGCCAAGGAGAGAAACCAATCCTGGCAACACCTTGATCTTGGACTTCCAGCCTCCAGAATTGAGACAGTAAATTTCTGTTGTTTAAGCCCCCCAGACTGTGGTATTTGTTATAGCAGCCCTAGCAAATCAATACAGGGTGGATAAGCCTTTGTCACGGGGGCTGTCCTGTGCTTTGTAAGTTTAGTAGCATCCCTGGCCACTACTCACTAGACGTCAGTAGCAGACTTGCCCCGTCCCCACTCCTTGCCTGTTGTGGCAACCAAAATGTCTCCAGATGTTGCCAAATGTCCCCTGGGGGTAGAAAATCATGCCCAGATGACAACCACTGTTGTAAGGCCATTAAAACAAGACCTCATCTTTCCATTTTCTTATACTCCTGAACTATTATTGTAACTTCTTATTCAGATCTTAGAACTTCTGTTAATTTATGTGATGGCTTTTACTCGACTTCCTGCCCCACTTTTTTTAAAAAACAACTACTATTATGCTGATGCGCTGGGCCCACATGTCAACAGCCCCCTGTTCCACAGAAACGGGGAGGGAAGGCGAGAAGGGGAAGACAAATTCCTCTCTTCTTGTTTCCACATGGAGATCTGGGTCCTAAACCCTGGTGTGGCCAAAGAACTGGGAAGCAAAGTTCTGGAAGGAGGTGAGGGATAATTCTCTCTGCCTCAGCACTCATCTTTCACTGCATCCTCGAGTGTAGAAGAGACCATCTGGTCTTTATTTGTAGGTCAGGAAACTGAAGCCCAGAGGAAGCAAATGACGTGTCCAAAGCCACACACACAGACGGGGTGCCAGAACCAGGTCCAAACACCAGTTCCTCTGACTCCTACTCTAGTTTCTTCCTCCCCCACTGTGTGCCTTCTCCCCTCTCTTTGTCAGAAAGAACAATAGAATTGTTCACATGTAGCCAGCCAAATGGGGTCAATTAAACAGAGCTGAAAACCCTCATTTAGCCTCATTCAGGGAAGCAGATGAGATGCAGATAATACCAAACAATGACTGATCAAGACGTCAGCAGCATGGTCACCATCCTAAATGTGACCTTCTTGGGAGATGACCAAAATGAGTGTGCACATAGGGAATAATTAATAAGGGCAGGTGCCAACCCAGATGAGTATGAGACAAGGAGGCTGGCTGTGTGGCCAGGGTAAGTCACTTGACAGGCCTTAGGTCCCCATCTGCCCCATAAGGGGTTGTTAGCATAATTAAATAAGATGAAATGATTGCAACGTGCCTTATGTCTTATAATTATGCAAATAATTGCATAGGGGAGGGATTAATCAGCTCGGGAGTCCATGAAGTATATCAAGACTTGATCTCACCCAGATGTGCTAGAGAAGCTCAGCTGTGGGCTGTGATAAAGTGCATTCACTGCAGGATGGTGGGATGCCCAGAATACCACACGGCACTAATAGGCAGTGGCTGAGAACTCAGACGTCAAATCAGTTCAGGTTATATGCCTCATCTCACAATCCTCACACTAAGTTTAATCACCTAGCTGCTACTACTATTCTTCCCATTTTACAAATAAGGAGACTGAAGCACACAGAGGTGAACAACTGGGCCAAGGCATCACCACGTCTGGATTTGTCACAGTTGGGCACATTGGCATGGAGAGCGGCAGAGTCACTGTGTGTCTGCTCAGTCTCTGTCTCCTTAGATGGGTTTATTTTTTAGGTGGTAAAGGGTAATGGTTAAGGTTCTGAAGTCAGTCAGCCTGGGCTCAGGTCTTGGTTCTTTCAGTTACTAGCTGTGACCTCTGGCTAGTTACCTAATCTCTCTAATCAACTTATTTCCTCATGTGTAAAATGCAAATAATAACATTAGCTAGAACATCAGGTGGTTGTGATGGATAAGTTGGTTAACGTATATAAAATGCTCAGTGTAGCATAAGTGTTCAACAGTTGGTGTTTCCTGGAACATTTTACTGGGGGAAAATGAGGCCCTTTAATAAAATAACCTTGAGCCCGTAGAAATGCACGCATCTCTAGGCCTGTTCCTTAAAGAGGGACAGTAATGGGGGTATTGGGGGGCGCTGGAGCATTCAGGTGGCAGAGATTTAGGGGTCTGGAAGCACCTTAGATTAGACCTGTTCTACCGCAGTTTGGAGAAAGGGTTCTCAAACTCTAGCATGCATCAGCATTACCTAGAGCAGCAGTGTCCATTCAAAATGTAACGTGGGCCACATATGTCATTTTAAAGTTTCTAGTAGTTGTATTTTTTAAAAGTAAAAAGAAACGGATGACACTAATTTTAACAATTTTATTTAACTCAATATATCTAAAATATCATTTTCAAATAAAATCAGTGTTAAAATTTATTATACATTTTGCTTTATTTTTCTTAATAAGCCTTTGAAATCCAGCCTATATTTTACACTCCCAGCACATCTACACTTCAAGGGCTCAATAACCACATGTGCCTAGTGGCTCCTGAATTAGACAGCACTGACTGGAGGATTTGTTAAAATACAGACTGCAGGGTCCACTCCCAGAATTTAGTCAGCAGATTGAGGTGGGGCCTGAGAAGATGCATTTGTAACAAGATCCCAAGTGATGCCGATGTAGCTGTCTGCACCACACTCTGAGAACACACAGGTGGAGTTACACCCTAACCCAGGTGCCTAACAGGGTCTCCGGTCCTGGCACTGAATCTCCCCATCCCTCACCCTGAAGGAGGTGTAGGAAAACAAACAGGGTCCTGAGAATCTCTGATCCTAAAAATAGCAATTCCAGTAGAACAAAATATCGAGCACAGATTCCAGGGGCATTTGGAGACGAGGAGAGAACAAGTAAAGAGAACTCTCATTTGACTATATTTCATGGAATTTTTAGAGCTCAGAGAGCCACTCCTGTTTGTCGTTGTTTGTTTAAAGAAGAGGAAACCGAGACCCAGAAAGTTTAAATGGTTTTTCCTGAAGTCACTGAGAGCTGGGCTTGGACCTCAGGTTCCAAGAACTTATTTTTTTTGTAATTTCCCTTTGAAATAAAGTCTGTGACTCAATTTTCAAGTCATAACTCATCATCAACTCTGCAGCTGGATATGGAAGCTTCACCCGTAGCTAGACACCCAAAGTGAAGGTTCCTAAAAACTCAAGTTATCCTCAACCAGAAGGAGAAAAACAGCCTAACAGGAAGCCAGTCATATCCTTGTGGGAACTTACAGATACTTTGACCACAAAACTTCCTGAAGGAAGGGAGGAGCCTTACTTGTCAATGAATTTGCCAAATCCAAATTCCAGCATATTTGAGAGGCAAGTCGTTTCGGTGGGCCTTATTTCATAGCCAACAATCTCACTGATCTGCAAAGAAAAGAGGAAAACAAGCGTGTATCATGCAAGGTAGCACTGGCCAGACTTTCCGCAATGATGGAAATGTTCTATTCTGCACCATCTCATACTATTGCCACCAGTGACACGCAGCTGTTGAGCCCTGGAAATGTGGCTACTGTGACTGAGGAATTGATTTTTAAGTTTTACCTTGATTTTACTTAACTTAAATTCAAATAGCCGTGTATAGCTAGTGGCTATCGAATTGGACAGTGCAGGTCTAAGGATTCAGGAGGCAGCCTAGGGCCCACACCCCATCACAGCTAGTTTACTGGGGCTCGGTCTCCCACCAGCACTTGGAATAGTGCAGACTCGTGAGCACTTGGGGGCTGGGACAGGATCTGGTTTGTTTTCGTGCTCCCAGGGCCTGGTACAAAGCCTAGTTCACGACAGAGGCTGTCCTAAATGTCTGCTGTGTAAAAGGAGGAAGTCATGAGTACCTGGGATGGGCAGACTCCCAAATTCTGTGATATGAGGATGCTGGGAAGGAAGAAGGCCTCCCCCCAAATATCTTCCTTTCCATCCCAGTGTGCTCACTTGTTGGAAATGTTAGCATCTGTTGTGCCCATTCCTTTGGTGTAAATATTACCCCAACCTTATCTTCTAAGTGAAAATATCTCTGAGAAAGGTCTTAAATGAAGTCTCTGATGGCTTTTGAACACTTTTCTCAGCGACTGAGAGATCTGGGCACTATGAGGCTAACGTGCTCAAGAAGGGAAGGAGGACTGAAGGGGAATGAGGCTCTGAAAAACCTCACCAACTGCCCAATTTTGTCTTTGTCCAGCCCCAGGAGGACTAAGGAATGTCAGAGCAAGAAGGGACATGAGAGTCACATCATGTTCCGTCTTATTTAGCCCTGTGTCCCTGGGACCTAGAATTTAGTAGGCATCCATAAGTATTTATGGAGTGAAAGCATGAGTGAACCAGCTAATTCAAATGGCTTCCAATCTGGGTTCTGAGGACACGTGGAGGACCACTAAGGTAATGGAAATAATAAAGTAATTAACATTTATTGAGGGCTTACTATACGGTAGGCACTGTTTTAAGAGCTTTATGCACTTATTTCATTCTCCTAACACCATAAGGAAGGTACTAATGTATTATTATTCCCATTTTACATATAAGGAAACAGAGACAAGGAAATTAAGTATCTTGTCCAAGACCATCCAGCTAATAAATGGCAGAATTGGGACTTGGATCCAATTCTGATTGCAAAGCTCTTATCCATCACACTCTAGCATCTCTCATGGGTCTTCCATGTACAGTTGTGCAGGTTATACACTGCATAACTCTAGAAAGTACAATTCACACTGCAGTGCCCAAACATAGCATTCCCTAGAGTTGTGCAGTGTACAGTTTGAAGGTCCTGGCCTCTCATTTATTCTCTAATACCTAAAAGTACATCTTAGAACAACACACTATCTCTAGGATTAAATCACAGAAATATGTAAAGCACTTGGCATAGTACTTGGCCCAAAGGAAAGACTCAGAGATTGGTATTATTTTTTAAATTGCTTTTGTTAATTATAGAGATTAGCAAAGCATCTGGTTGTCCAATTCTAACAGCCAAGAGCTATACTGCTCAGCCTGGAGCCACTAACCCACCCCTTGCGGCTATCGAAAACTTGAAACGTGGCTAGTCCAAATTGAGATGTGCTATAAGTATAAAAGCACACCATATTTCAAAGACTTAGTCTGAAAATGTTAATGTGAGAGATAACATTAACATTTTTATATTGATTATCTATTAAAATGGTAATATTTTGAATACTTTTTGGCAAATAAAATATATTTATAAAATTTATTTCACCTATTTATACTTTTTTAAACGTGGCTACTAGAAACCTTAAAATTACACACATGGCTCGTATTATACTTTTATCAGGCAGCACTGTCCTAGAGGGCAGCTTTGGTACACATCAGTGCGGTTTCTTCCTAAGGTCCATGTTATCTTGTTTCATCTTGTTTTAAACCACAGTAGCAACCCCTCTGCTGATATCAGTAAAGTCTGTGCCCCAAACATAGGGACTAGCCTTTCCTGCTTAAGTTCTGGGAAGTGGTCAGAAATGGCAGCACAGCCACTCCATAACCCCAGAAGATCCATCTTGTAGACTTGAGAGCTACAGGCGGTTTAGCCTTCAGAAACCCCTCCCAGAGCCAGAATCTGTGCAAATGGATCTCCTGAGTAAGGTATTAGGACACAGAACGGCTTTCCAAGGCCTGGAGCTGTCAAGGGGTGGCTTGTGGTGTATGACCAACAATGCAGACAGGAATGGGCTCTGAGTGAGGAAAGCCCTGAGTATATCTAGTGGTCTTTGTCCTTCCCAAACTCACCTTTAACTGTTCAGGATATCAAGCTTCCACTTTAGGGGCTCATTACTCAGGAGCCGCCTTCCTGGGGTTGCATTCCACACTCACCTATGGCTTACTGCCCCCTACCGTCCACTCCCTCCCTCTGACCTGGCATTTCTTGCCCCCTTTCCACCCATCCAGGCTGAGTCAAACAGACCTAGATTACTACTCCCCGCCACCACCACTTACTAGCCACATGACAATTTACTTAATCTCTCTAAACCTCAGTTTTCTTATCTGTGAAACAGTTTCTACTTCAAATGGTTGCTAGAAGGATGAAATGAGAAAATCCACCATAAAGTACACAACATAGTACCCAGTACATAGTTAGTACTCAATACGTTTGAGCTATTCTTGTTGTTATTTTAATTCCAAGCAACATTTTTTCCCCCTAATCTGTCCATCTAAGTGGTCTATAAATGAGAATTACGAATGTCTTGGATGGTTGGGATTTTTCAAGTGCCCATGTGGGAGAACAGTGTCATCATAGGAGAAGCACCAGGCAGAGGGGTGGCTTTCCAATCCCACCCCCCACCCCCCAGAGTGTTTAAATGCCATTGATGAGGGCACTTTCTATAGTGCCATCTCGTGGAGAGCTCCAGCACTACCAGAGGCCATCTGTCTATCTAACCTCCCTAACCCTCAAAATGGGTCACAGTTCTAGTCAGGCTCCGTCCATAGGGAGAGGCATCCTATAAGCGCCAAGTGAGGGCAGCTGCCCCTGTGCAGATCCCTCTGCTGGGGCAGCTCAAGACCAGAAGTCTACCCAGATGGCCTCCACTACCCTTCTTTATACCCTTGGCTTAGGTCTTGAGTTTCCAGGCTTTGTGGGAAATTGAAAGTAGTTTGTCTCTACAGAAAATTCTTGAACCTTTCAAGATCTTTTGTCTTCTCAGGGAGATCAAAATGCTTGTAGCCACTGGGCTCAGGCTCCATTCTTTGGAAGGTAATGGGTGTGCTCTCAGTTTGGGTCCTTCCAGAGACAATGTCCTCAGTCTAGCGCTTGGTTCCAAGAGTGGGAATTCCAGGCCAAACAGAAAAGGAATCTGCTATGGAGTGCCAGTCTCATCTCCATCTCCACACAGAGCAACTCCCTGGTAGAGCACGCTTCAAGGGCACTGCTAGTCCTTGAATGTGATGATTATTTTAGAAACACACCGAATTTTCTTTTTTCTGCTTAGTGTTCTCACCACACTTAGCACCCCCACACTTGGCTGCTTGTAAAAATCCTAACTATTTTTAGGGAGAATATTTATTATTCTCATTTACAGACTCAAAGGGCTGAAAGAAGAGTGCAGTATTATTTCTGAACGTAGCCTGTTGAATGATGAGACTCGACACCACAGTCAGCCCAAGCAGGAATCATGTGGCACTACTAGGAGCCTCCAGGAGAAGATGTGACTTTCACTTTTGTGTGTTCTAGGTCAAGGAACAAATCAAGGCCCCTCCCACTGTAATTCCGCACCCTTATCATCCTGCAGGACCCTGAGCAACCATTTGCTTAGGGGAGCTGACTGGGAGTCTTTGTGGCCACTGGCTGGCACAATACTCAACCACCAGCAATGGGCTCCCCAAAGAAAAGGGGCCACCTTTACCCGACCCATTCCCTTCCTTCAAAAAGCTGTCACTCTCACTACTACCCCCTTGGCCTCAAGTAGACTGTCCTTTCAGAAAGGACCTAGTAATGTTTCCTGCCTTCCCAAGGGCCAGGACCAGGTACGGGCTGGGCTGGGCTGGCTGGCTGGGAGTGGGTAGGGACAGGGACCTGCTGCCAGTGCCGATCTTTCATTCCTGGGTTGCAGGAAATGGCGAGGATAGGGATGTGCTGCTTGAACTTATCAATCTTGACTTTCACATTCTCTGCTAAGCGCCTGGGTGCGGGCACGTCAGCTAGAGTCTTGGTCAATTTATATATCGTCCTCCACATATTCCCTATTTCCTCCGCGATTTCCTCAGCATTCAGCAAAAAGAGGGGTCCTGAAATAGAAAACATGGGGTGAGAGAGGGGACAGACCACCAAGTAGATGTCAGTCATATGTAGCTGTAATTCCCTGAGCTTAGAATTGTGCCTATGGTATGGATAGTGGAACAAGCATAGGCTTTGGAGTTAGGTCTGACCTGAAAGCTCTACTTAGCCTGAAACCTTGGGCATGTTTAGGGAACTTTTCTAAGCCTCAAGAGTATCACCTGCGATACACAGGTAACAATGGAGACCTTGGAAAGTGACCGTGAACATTAAGTGAGATAAGTAAAGTGGCTCACACAATGCCTGGCATATAATCCAAGTGCAGTTAGGGAATCAATTGTTAGTATTGGTTGCAGATGCTATTCTAGAAGCATTAAAACATGCACCACAAATGCTGTGAAATATTAATTGAGGAATGAGGTGAATGGGGATATGGGAGTTATCTGTATAGTTCTGGCAACTTTTACGTAAGTCTGAAATTATTCAAAAATAGATTATTTTCAAAACAAAGAATGACACCTCATTATTTTTAAAAGGTGCTCTAAGACATTAATTTCCTTGTCCTCCTTTTCTTTTACAGGGATCCCTTAGCATTTGGGTTTCACATTCAGTCAAAATCTTTCCATGCTGCTGCTTCCTTACCCTGTGATATTTCAAATTAGTATTAACTCTTATATCATGATGTTGCTAATTTACTCAAAAACACTTTTCTTTCAGGGCTGTTGAGACTACATATAGCTTCATTAATATAGCTTCCTGAATTAACAGCATGCTTCATCAGCCCAACATTTTTGTTGAGTAATCAAAAATGAACATTTTTTTAAAAAGAAGAAAAGAAATGTGTGTGACTTCCATGTAATATATAAAAAGAACAACACACCATGTCCACATGGAGGTTTATCATGGGAATGCAAGGCTGCTTTAATATTTGAAAATCAAACAATATACCATATTAATAGTCTAAAAAAGGAGAATGATATGACAACATCAATTGATGCAGAAAAAGCATTTGACAAAATTCAATATCCATTCATGACAAAAACCTCTAAACAAACTAGGAATAGGAGGAAGCTTCCTCAGTCTGATAAACGGCATCTATGAAAAACCTACACTAACATTACACTTTTCCCCCCCTGAGGAAGATTCACCCTGAGCTAACATCCATTGCTAATTTTCCTCTTTTTTTGCTCGAGAAAGATTAGCCTTGAGCTAACATCTGTGCTAATCTTCCTCTATTTTGTATGTGGGTCACTGCCACAGCATGGCTGATGAGTGGTGTAGGTCTGCGCCTGGGATCTGAACCCACGAACCTGGGCTGCTGAAGCAGAGCACACGAACTTAACCTATACCATGGTGCTGGCCCCACTTTATCCTTCTGTAGACATTAAATATGTACAGGTTTTTACCTGTCAATCATACTACAATCAAGTGGTTTTAAAAAACAGACCAAAACAAAAAAACAAACGATTATACTTAATGGTAAAAGACGGAATACTTTTTCCCTAAGATCAGAAACAAGGCAAAGATTTTTCAGTCTTATAGCTCAATTAAAAAAAGGTAGCTGGAAAAATCCCCAAATACTTGGAAATTAAACCACATACTTCTAAATAACACATGGGTCAAAGAAGAAATCTCAAGAGAAATTAAAAAATGAAAATGAAAATATAACATCAAATGTTGTGGGATATAGCAAAAGAAATGTTTAGAGGAAGATTTAGAGTACTGAATATATGTATTAGAAAAGCATGAAGACCTAAAATCAATAATCTACGCTTCCACTTTAGGAAACTAATAAAAGAAGAGCAAATTAACTCCAAAGTAAGCAGAAAAAATAAATGATAAAACCAAAAGCTGGTTCTTTGAAAAGATCAATAAAATGGATAAACTGTTAGCCAGGCTAACCAAGAAAATAGAAAATACACAAATTACTGATACCAGAAATGAAAGAGGGGACACTACTGCACACCTGATGAATAGTAAAAGGATACTGAAGGAATACTATGAAAAATTATATGACTACAAATTTGATAACCTAGATGAAACGGACCAATTCCTTGAAAGATACAATCTGTCAAAACTCACACAAGAAGAAACAGACAATATGAATAGGCCTATCTCTATTTAAGAAATTGAATCAATAATTAATAACTTTCCAAAATAGAAGCGCAAAGGCCCAGATGTGTTCAATGGTGAATTCTACCAAACATTTAAGGAAGAATGATACCAATTTTCTACAATTTCTTCCAGGAGACAGAAGTAGAGGGAATACCTCCTAACTCCTATGAGGCTAGCACTACTCATACCAAAACCAGACAAAGACATCACAAGCAAAGAAAATTAAAGACCAATATCTCTTATGAACATAAATGCAAAAATACTCAACAAAATATTAGCAAATTGAATCCAATAATACATAAAAAGAATTATACACCACAATCAATTGGGATTTATACCAGGTATGTAAAGCTGTTTCAACATTTGAAAATCAATTAATGTAATCCATCATATCAACAAGCTAATAAGGAAAAATCATGAACATGATATAATCTACACAGAAATTGAAATATAATGATGTACACCTGAAATTTATATAATGTTATAAACCAATGTTACCACAATAAAACATAAATAAAAAAAGAAAAATCACATGATCATATCAATAGATTCAGAAAAAGCATTTAAAAATCCAACATCCATTTATGATTAAAAAAACTCTTCAGCAAAGGAGGAATAGAGAAGAACTTCCTCAATTTGATAAAGAACATCTACAAAAACATACAGCTAACATCATACTTAATGACAAGAAACTAGAATCTTTCTTGCTAAGATCAGGAACAAAGTAAGAATGCCCCCTCTTGCCACTCCTTTTTGACATCGTTCTGTGGAAGTCCTAGCTAACGCAATATGACAAGAATAGGAAATAAAGAGTATACACAGATTGGGAAAGAAGACATAAAACTTTGCAGATGAAATGATCATCTATGTAGAAAATATGAAAGAATAAACAAAAAACTCCTGGAATGAATTCATAATTATAGCAAGGTTGCAGGATACAGGGTTAATATACAGAAGTCAATTGTTTTCCTGTATACCATTAACGAACAAGTGGAATTTGAAATTAAAAACACATTTATATACATTAGCACCCCCAAAATTGAAATACTTAGGTATAAATCTAACAAAATAAGTACAACACATATATAAGAAAAAGTTTTACAAAACTCTGATGAAAGAAATCAAAGAAGAAAAAAATAAATGAACAGATACTCCTAGTTTATGGATAGGAAGATTCAGTATTGTCAAGACGTGAGTTCTTCCCAATTTGATCTATAGATTCAGCACAATTCCAATCAAAAACCCAGCAAGTTTTTTTTTTTTTGGATATTGACAAACCAATTCTAAAGTTTATATGGAAACATGAAAGACTCAGAATAGCCCATATAATATTGAAGGAGAAAAATAAAGTTGAGAGACTAACGTGATCCAACTTCAAGACTTACCACAAAAGCTACAATAATCAAGTATGCTACTGGTGAAAGAATAGACAAACAGGTCAATGGAACACAACAGAGAGCCCAGAAACAGACTCAAATATAGTCAACTGACGTTTCACAAAGGAGCAAGGTAACACAATGAAGAAATTGTAATTTTTCAACAGGTGGTTTTAGAACTGGATATCCAACGCAAAAAAAACAAAACAAAGAAGAATCTAGATGCAGACTTTACACTCGTCACAAAAATTAACTCAAAATGGATCATAGACTTAAAAGTAAAATGCAAAACTACAGAACCTCTAGGAGATAACATAAGAGAAAAATCTAGATGATCTTGGGTTTGGTGATAACATTTTAGATACAACGCTAAAGGCACGATCTATGAAAGAAATGACAAGCTAGACTTCATCAAAATTAAAAACTTCTGTTCTGTGAAAGACTCTGTGAAAAGAATGAGAAAACAAGCCAAAGACTAGGAGAAAAATTGCAAAAGACATATCTGATAAAGGACTGTTGTCCAAAATATACAAAGAACTCTTAAAACTCAATAATAAGAAAACAAACAACCCAACTAAAAACTGAGCAAAAGGCTTGAACAGAAACCTTATCAAAGAAGCTATACAGGTGGCAAATAAGCATAGGAAAAGACGTCTGACATCATATGTTATTAGGGAACTACAAATTAAAACAATGGGATACCACTACACAACTACTAGAATGGCCAAAACCCAAAATGCTGACAACAGCAAACGCGGATGAGGATGTGGAGCAAAGGGAACTCTCACTCACTGCTGAGGGGAATGCAAAGTTGTGCAGCCACTTTGGAAGACAGTTGGCAGTTTCTTACAAAACTAAACACACTCTTACCACATAATCCAGCAACTGTACTCTTTGGTATTTACCCAAGTGAACTGAAAACTATGTCTACACAAAATCAGCACACAAATGTTTATAGCAGCTTTACTCATATTTGCCAAAAACTGAAAGCAAAGAAGATGTCCTTTAGTAGGTGAATGAAAAAAGACACTGAATACACTGTAGTACATTCAGATAATGAAATATTATTCAGCAGTAAAAAGAAACGAGCTATCAGGCCATGCAAAGACACAGAGGAATCTTAAATTTATATTACTAAGTGAAAGAAGCCAGTCTGAAGAGGCTATATACTGTACAAATCCAACTATAAGACATTCTAGAAAAGGCAAAATTATGGAGACAGAACGTAAAAAAATTATGGTTGTTAGGGGTTAGAGGGGAAGGGATGAATGGGTAGAATTTTAAGGGTAGTGAAATTATTCTGTGTGATACTATAATGACGGATACTTGTCATTAGACATTTGCCAAAACTCAGCATGTACAACACTAATAGTAAACCCTAATGTAAACTGTGGATTTTGGGTGATAATGATATGTCAATGTAGGTTCATCAATTGTAATAAATATACCACTTGGGTCTTGAATATTGATAGTAGAGAAGGCTGGGGAGGGGAGCAGTGGATATATGGGAACTCTCTGTACTTTCTGCTCAGCTTTGCTGTGAACCTAAAACTGCTTTTTTTTAAAAAAAAAAGTCTATTAAAAAAAAGGGAATAGAAGAAAGCTCTCATCAGGGTAGACTGGTTCTTAAAAAAAGAAGAATGGGACCACACTTTCCCCCCTCCCCACTGCTCCAAACACAGAGAAGTAATAAATAAAATATATAAAGAAGATACTTAAAAGATGGGCTCTAACATAAGATAATGATCTTCTTGGATCCAATTGATTCCAGCTCTTGGGGATTCATGGGGACTAGAGGTGTTCCACACACATGGTGGGTGCCTTGAGCCAGGCTCACTGCTGGAAATCAGAGCTGGACCAGTGTCTCCATGCACTCCACTGATGAGAGAACTGCTATAGCTGCTGCCTGAGACTAAGCCATATGTGAAGCTGAAAACCTAGTGAGACAGGAGGAAACCCTCACAGTCCTGAGATCAAGCTGATCTGAGCAAGGTCCTAAGCAAGGCTGCCCAAAGATGCAGAGCTGGACCAAAAAAACCCCACCAAAACCCCACACCAATTGTTTTTCTAAATACTAGCAATGATCAATTAAGAATTGAAATTTTAAAACATACCATAGCACTAAAAAAAGAAATACTTATGTATAAACTTAACAAAACACACACAGAATCTGTATGCTGAAACCTACAAAACACTGATAAAAAGAAATCAAGGAAGACCTAAACAACTGGAGACACAGTGCCCATGGAATGGAAGACTCAGTATGGTAAAGATGTCAATTCTTTCCAAATTGATCTACAGACTTAACACATTTCCGATTAAAATTGTAGCAGGTTTCTTACATATATCACTAAGCTGATTCTCAAATTTACATAAAAGATATAAAGACAAAGGTGCTGTAAGAATCAAAATAAAACTTGAAAAAGAAGATTGAAGTTGGAGGAATTATACTATCTGATCTTAAGTCTCCCTATAAAGCTACAGTTTTCAAGACAGTTTGGTTTTGGTGAAGGGCTATACACATAAATCAATGGAATTTAATAAAGAGTCAAGAAATTGATCCACACAAATATGGCCAATTGATTTTTCAAAAAGGTACAAAGGCAAGTCAATGGAGAAAAAAAGCGACCTTGCAACAACTGTTCCAATTGCTGGAACAAGTGGATATCCATATGCAAAGGAATGAACTTCAACTTAAGTCTCAAACCTTATGTAAAAATTAATTCAAATTCGGACCATAGATATAAATGCAAAACCTAAAACTACAAAACTTCTAGAAGAAAATATAGAATATCTTCATGACAGGTTTAGGCTAAGGAGTCTTAGACATGACACCAAAAGCACAATCCGTACAAGAAAAATTGATAAATTGGACTTCATCAAAATTAAATTTTTTTTCTCTGTGAAAGATATCATTCACAGAATAAAAAGACAAGCTGCAGAATGGGAGAAAATATTGGCAAATCACATATCTGACAAAGGACTTGCATCCAAAGTACATAAAGACCTCTTGAAACTCAATAGTAAGAAAACAAACCACCCAGTTAAACACACGGTAAAGGTGTTGAACTAACACTTCACCCAAGAGGACATACAAATGGCAAATAAGCACATAAAAAGATGTTCAACATCAGTAGGCATTAGGGGAATGCAAATTAAAACCACGAGGAGGGGGCCAACCCATTGGCTCAGCAGTTACATTCACACGTTCTGCTTTGGTGGCCTGGGGTTCACCGGTTCGGATCGCGGGTGCGGACATGGCACCGCTTGGCACGCCATGCTGTGGCAGGCATCCCACATATAAAGTAGAGGAAGATGGGCATGGATGTTAGCTCAGGGCCACTCTTCCTCAGCAAAAAGAGGAGGATTGGCAGCAGATGTTAGCTCAGTGCTAATCTTCCTCAAAAACAACAACAACAACAAAAACCATGAGGAGACACCACAATCACTTATGAGAATGGTTAAAATAAAAAACTATTGACAATACCAAGTCCTGATGAGAATGTGGAACTAGAACTATCATACATTGCTGGTGGATGCAAAATGTCCAGTCACTGTGGAAAACATGAGTTGGGCATTTTCTTATAAAGTTAGACATACACCTTAAATATAGCCCAGCAATATGCTCCTGGGCATTAACCTAGAGGAATGAAAACTTATGTTTATACCAAAACTTGTACCTGAATCTTTATAGCAGCTCTATCCATAATAGTCTGAAATTGGAAACAGCCCAAATATTCATCAACGGATGAATGATTAAACAAACTAGTATATCCATACAATGGAACTACTTTGTAATAAGTGGGAAGGACATATGGATACATCCAGCAACTTGGATGAATCTCAAAGGCAATAGGTTGAGTGAAAGAAGTAGTCTCAAAAGGTTACACACTGTATCATCCCATGTATCTGACAATCTCAAAAAGACAAAACTATAGTAACAATGAAGAGATCAACAGTTGCCAGGTCTTATGGCTGTGGGGAGAGTGTGACTACAAACGGGTGTTACAAGGAAGTTTATTGAGGTGACGAAACTCTTCTGTTTTTTGAATTGTAGTGAATCTATATATGTGTTAGAATTCATAGAACTGTATGCTAAATATGTCAATTTTACTGCATATGCATTTAAAAAATAAAATGTAAAAAATTTTAAAACACAGTATCTCTAATAAAAAGGCTTGGTAAATTATAAATACTTCCTTTACACCATAAAAATTTTGTATCTCAAACCAACAAAAAGCATCATGTTTAAAGATGACACTTTGGAGGAATTCTCATTAAAATCAGGAATAAGACAAACGTGCCCATTATTACCACTGTTTATTTTGGAAGTGCTAGTCAACACAGCAAAGTGAATAAAAAAGGGATATGAAATGATAAATAAATAAGGTAAAATATTCTAATTGTATATATATGATTGAGAACTTGGAAAAATTAAGAGTATCAATGAAAATATTACTCAAAACTGAAAATCATTTAAATAAGGGAGTTTAGTAGCATTCCAATAGAAAAGAAATGAGAAAGCACAAGAATAGGCTTTTATAAAACAAGGAATGCAACTACCCAATAAACATTCAACTTCAATTAAAGAAATGAATACTTTCTAAAAGTGAAAAAGAAAATACCGTTTTAAACATCGAATTAGCAGAAAGGTTTTCAAAGTTATTACTTCCTGGGTTTGTGGAGGGCATGAAGAATGGGCACTCATAAATACTGCTATAAGAATAATAAATTAAAACATAACTTTTCTGGAAGACACTAACAATACCAAAAGCAGTTTTTAAAATCCTAATAATCTTCCTTAGATACCCTTTGATCTAGCCACTTCATTTTTAGGAATTTATCCTAAGAAAATGATCATGATTGTATCCCAGAAAACTCGCAACAAAGATGTTCATCACCATCGCGTTTATAATCCTGAAGCACCGGAAACAAGCTAAAGGCTCAACCCTACGGGGCTCCAATTTTGTCTTCTGCTCTTACACACTCTCCCCAGGTGATGTTATTCTTGGCTTTTTTGGGGGGAAGATTAGCCCTGAGCCCCTTTTTGTTGAGGAAGATTGGCCCTGAGCTAACATCTGTACCCATCCTCCTCTACTTCATATGTGGACGCCTGCCACAGCACAGCCTGACAAGTGGTGCATAGGTCCGCACCTGGGATCTGAACTGGCGAATTCCAGGCCACCGAAACGGAACGTGCAAATTTAACTGCTGCACCACCGGGCTGGCCCCCATTTGTGGCTTTTAACTGTAATCTACACATCAGTTATTCCCCAACATAAATCCCACCCCTCAAACCTAGCACTTAACTCCAGATTGACACACACACAACTGTTAATTAATATTCCCATTTGGATGTCTGCAGACCCCTCAAACTCAGTGTATTCATGTTGATGGTTTTTTTCCCCAACACATTTGTCACTTCTCTTGTTCAGTGATGGCAAAATCCACCGAACTGCCTGAGCCAACAATCTGCAAGTCACCCCAGGTTCTTCCCTCTCCCTCCCTGCCCCCTGCCCCATACCAGATCAATCATTAAGTCCTGTTGACTCTACCTCCTCAATCTCTCTCTAGCCTCCAGTATCTAGAGAGGAGTAGTTTACAGATATCTATGGCACCCTGACCTTTTTTGAAGCAGCGCAATAGTGGGACAGCCATCTTATTCTCCCACTGTCTGCCTCTCTCACCCAATCCATGGCTCTGGGTGGCTGCCACTTCTATTTTACCCTGGCAATAGGTCTGGCTCTGTGATCCCCACTTTCCATCCTTATCACGTCAGAAAACTTTGATTGTGGTTGCCTTAATCCAGAGTATCAGAATCTGATGAAAAGGTCAGTCAGAATCTGAAATCCAAAGCTGGTTTCAGAACCGGCTGGGGTGGATCTGCTACCTCATCCCCCTCCTGCTCCAGCAGAGTAAGACCACAGCATACCGTTCATCCACTCCTCCGACTTGATGCTGAACTCATAGGTCGTCACCCACAGCTGCTCATAAGGCACTTTGTTGGTCATCAGGGTTTGCAGAAGAGGGAAGGTACTCTTCTCCTTTTCCAACAGATCCTCCTCCTTATTGATCAACTGCAGGGCAAAAAGGGATGATGTTTATTGGGTGGGTGGCTCTCCTGAATCTAATAAGTCACCAAGACAAACTTCTCAGTGCTCTGAAAACCAAGTTGAGGAAGATGCTTGTTCATCTGGAGAGCAGGAGTGGCAAATAAAGCATGGACTCAAGCAAGAAGGTCCCTCTGCTACCTCTGAGGGCCATGGCAGCCGAGATCTAGCTGTGGGTGAAACCCTAGGATAATTTGCTACTTCTCCATCATCTTTGCTCCCACTGTACCATATCCATAGCCTCATTTTCACAATTTTCATATATACTTTAGCCGTTTACATGATGTTGCCTTCTTGTGCTGACTTGCCTCAAAGGTAAGAACTTGAATGGTTAAAGAACTTACCAGTTGACCTTCAGGGCAAGTTACTTAACTTCTCCAAGGCTTAGTTCTCTCATTTTAAATAGGGATAAATGGGGATAATAACAGTACCTACCCCAAAGATTTCTTATGGGCATTAAGTGATATATCACATATGAAACCCTTTGCACGTTGTTGAGCACATAATAAATGCTCAATACATGTGAGCAATTCTTATTCTATTATAATTTCTTCTTTGTGTGCTCAATGACTAACAGAAAAGCTGATATAATGCAGTGGTATGGAATAAGGTAGTAGAAAGTACCAGTGAAAGAACTGGTCAATCAATCAATCAATATTGTCCCCCTGACTGGGGATGTCAGGAAAATACAAAACCAAGGACCAGAACCAACACAGCAATATAGAGTCATCCGTCCCCATCCCAAGACCCCAGACCCCAAACCTCAAATTCCACTAGTGCTTGATCTAGGTTCTTTGAAAGCTCGTTAAGCTTTTCAACATTGTTCTTCATTTCTTCTGGAGTCATCACTTCACGTTTCCTAAAACCTTCCAGTTCCTTGTTGTAGCCCTCAAGTTTCGACTCAAATTCTGAGCACCTGAAAATAACGAAAGCCCAGTCACATTTGGACTTTCCAGTTTGTGATGTTCAAAGTATCAGCATTGCTCACCCATATTTGGGCGTGGGAAGAATCTGATCTTCTGATACAAAATATCTATATATCTATATATAGGTATTTCTTATAATACCACCTCCCAGAGACAGCTGCTGTGAACCTATTGGTGGTTAAACATTTCCAGATGTTTTCCTGTACAGCCAAATATATGTGTGTGTATATATAACATATATTATATATACATATATAAAACGTATGTATACACATGAATGAATGTATCCATTTGTCCACTCATCCATGATTCATTCATCATAGATATTTATTATTGAGTGCCTAATACATTCCAAGAACTGCTCTAGGCATCAGGCACATATTCATGAAGTACACTACTAAGCTCCCTAACCTCATGGAGCTTGTATTTTAGTTTGGTGGAGACCTAGACCATAAACATACATGGATAGATAGATAGATAGATAAATCCACACATAGATAAACATGAAATGAGATATTTCTAAAAGTGATAAATGCTCTGAAGAAAATAAAACAGGTCAGAGCGCCTAGTGGATGGAAGAGGAGGGCTACTTTAGCTAGAGTCATCAGAGAAGACCTTTCCAGAGAGTTATCTACTTCATCCACATTATCAACAAAGCAGGTCTCAAATACACTTCTCCCTTTTCCTAATGAGACAGACTAACACAGTGTTAAGTGGGTAGGCTCTGGAGCTGGGCAGGCTAGGTTCAAATCCCCACCTTACCACTTAGTAGCTATGTGACCTTGGTCAAGTCACTTAACCTCTGTATGCCTCAGGTATATAAAATGGAGATGCGAAAAAGTACGTACTTTAGTATTTAATAAGCTAACATATACTACAAAATGCTCAAAATTGAGCCTGGCACATAATCATCACTATTATAAGTGTATGCTCTCATTCATTAGAATGTAAAGTCTATCCATGCAGTTTTTATCTCAATTCCTTTTTGTATCTCCAGCACTTAGAAGTGTCTGTCATATAATAACAAATATGCACTGAATGTATAAGGGGATTTGCTATTGAGAACAGCTATAGTGACATACTATAAATTGGTTATTATTTTAAGATTACCTAATTCTGTTATGGCAGTTTTAATGTTTTTTCTTAAAAGTAACTGAAGAGAGTTAATTTTCAGTGGTTTGATCAGGTTTTCTTTCTTTTTATCTTTTTTTTTCTGCTTTATCTCCCCAAACCCCCCCGTACACAGTTGTATATCTTAGTTGCATGTCCTTCTAGTTGTGGGATGTGGGACGCCGCCTCAACGTGGCCTGATGAGTGGTGCCATGTCTGCGCCCAGGATCCAAACCCTGGGCCGCCACAGCGGAACGTGCGAACCTAACCACTCAGCCATGGAGCCGGCCCCCAGGTTTTATTTCTAACCACACTGTGTGGTAAGCAGCCTCTGATAAAATCCCCAAAAATCCCCACCTCCTGGTATTTATATCTTCGTGCAATTGTCTCCTCCTGAGTTTGGACTAGACCTAGTAACTCACTTCTTGTTTTTTTTTTTTTTATTGAGTTATTGATAGGTTACAATCTTGTGAAATTTCAATTGTACATTAATGTTTGTCAGTCATGTTGTCGGTGCACCACTTCACCCTTTGTGCCCACCCCCCACCCCACCTTTCCCCTGGTATCCACTAAACTGTTCTTGGTCCATAGTATTAAATTTCTCATATGAGTGGAATCATACACAGATTATCTTTCTCTCGCTGGCTTATTTCACTTAACATAATTCTCTCAAGGTCCATCCATGTTATTGCAAGTGGAATGATTTTGTTCTGCTTTGCAGCTGAGTAGTATTCCATTGTATATATGTACCACATCTTCTTTATCCATTCGTCTGTTGCTGGACACTTAGGTTGCTTCCACGTCTTGGCTATTGTAAACAGTGCTGCAATAAACATTGGGGTGCACAGGACTTTTGGGATTGCTGACTCAAGCTCTTTGGATAAATACCCAGTAGTGGGATGGTTGGATCGTATGGTAGTTTTATTTTTTTGAGGAATCTCCCTACTGTTTTCCATAGTGGCTGCACCAGTTTGCATTCCCACCAGCAGTGTATAAGGGTTCCTTTTTCTCCGCAACCTCTCCAACATTTGTTGCTATTAGTTTTAGATATTTTTGTCATTCTAACGGGTGTAAGGTGATATCTTAGTGTAGTTTTGATTTGCATTTCCCTGATGATCAGCGATGATGAGCATCTTTTCATGTGCCTATTGGCCATCAGTATATCTTCTTTGCAGAAATGTCTGTTCATGTCTCCAGCCCATTTTTTGATTGGGTTGTTTGATGTTTTGTTGTTGAGTTGTGAGAGTTCTTTACATATGATGGATATTAAGCCTTTGTCAGATATATGACTTGCAAATATTTTTTCCCAGTTAGTGGGTTGTTTTTTTGTTTCAATCCTGTTTTCATTTGCCCTGAAGAAGCTCTTTAATCGATGAAGTCCCATTTGTTTATTCTTTCTATTGTTTCCCTTCTCTGAGAAGGCATGGTGTCCGAAAAGGTCCTTTCAATACTGATGTCCAAGAGTGTACTGCCTACGTTTTCTTCCAGAAGCCTTCTGGTTTCAGGTCTCACCTTTAGGTCTTTGATCCATTTTGAGTTTATTTTGGTGAATGGTGAAAAAGAATGATCAATTTTCATTCTTTTACATGTGGCTTTCCAGTTTTCCCAGCACATTTGTTGAAAAGACTTTCTTTTCTCCATTGTATGCTTTCAGCTCCTTTGTCAAAGATAAGCTGTCCATAGATGTGTGGTTTTATTTCTGGGTTTTCAATTCTGTTCCATTGATCTGTGCACCTGTTTTTGTACCAGTACCATGCTGTTTTGATTAGTGTAGCTTTGTAGTATGTTTTGAAGTCAGGGATTGTGATGCCTCCCGTTTTGTTCTTTTTTCTCAGGATTGCTTTAGAAATTCGGGGTCTTTTGTTGCCCCATATGAATTTTAGGATTCTTTGTTCTAATTCTTTAAAGAATGTCATTGGGATTCTGATTGGGATGGCATTGAATCTGTAGATTGCTTTAGGTAGAACGGACATTTTAACTATGTTTATTCTTCCAATCCATATACATGGAATGTCTTTCCATCTCCTTATGTCGTCATCCAATTCTTTCAGAAAGGCCTTGTAATTTTCATTCTATAGGTCCTTCACTTCCTTAGTTAAATTTACCCCAAGGTATTTTATTCTTTTTGTTGCGATTGTGAATGGTATTGTATTCTTGAGTTCTTTTTCTGTTGGTTCATTACTGGAGACCTAGTAACTCACTTCTAACAAAGAAGATGGCAAAAGTGATGGGACGTTACTTCCAGGATTAGGTTACAGAAAGACTTCTCTCTCTCTCTGTCTTTCTCTCAAGGAAGCCAGCTGCCATGTTGTGAGCTACTCTACGGAGAGGCCCACTTAGCAAGAAACAGAGAGCAGTTTCTGGCCAACATCCTATGAGGAAATGAATCCTACTACCAATCACATGAGTGAACCTGGAAGTGGATCCTCACCCAGTCGAGCTCTCAGACGAGAATGCAGCCTTGGCTGCCATTCTGACTGTAACTTCATGAGAGACCTTGAACCAGAAATATACTGCTAAGTTGCATCCAGATTTCTGACCCACAGAGACTGTGAAGTAATAAATGTTTGTTGTTTTAAGTTGCTATGTTTTGGGATGATTTATTATCCAGCAATAGATAACTAATACACACTATTATAATAGAATGTGGCCAATATAGTTACTGCTTCTTTGAATTTTTTTTGGAGTCCTAAAATATGGTAAATTTTTGGAAATGTTCTATGGACATTTATGAAGAATATTTACATCCAACAAATTAAGGTTATTAATTATTTACTTCTATAGTCTCCTTATTCAAGTTTCACATTATTTATTTATTTATTTGATGTATAAGGGTAAATGACTGCTTTAACTTTATTTTACTCACCTAAGTAGCCATCTTTGAACCACTAAATGTTTTTGTCTTGGGTTTGATCTATACATCTATATATCTAATATGGCTGACTCAGCTTTCTTTTTCTTTGTACTCGCATGCTATACTCATACCCATAGACAAACTTAAGTTTGTCTTTCTCTGCTACCTATTAGCATAAGAGACCAGGAACAAAGATTAGATCAGTAGCAAGATTAAATCAGTTATTGCAAATTTACAGGAACTACAGAGAACAGAGGAACATGTTAAATGACACAACAGATGTGCAATCAGGAACATCTAGATTTGGGGACAAATGATTCAGTTTCTTTAATAAATAAATTGCAAGGAAAAAACAAAGGAGATAGAGGGGGGACCTACAGATGAAATTTAAGAGACATGTCAACTAATTGCAGTGTTGCAGACATTATTTGGATTCTGATTCAAGTAAGCACATCATAAAAAGAAAAAAATTAATTAGATCATTTTGCCCCCCCAGCAGTTAAAAGCCTTCAGTGACTTCCTATTGTACCTAAAAAGGAATGGAAACTAATTACCATGACCTCAAGAACCTGCTCCTCTAACTTTCCAACCTCATTTTATAGGCACTCTCTTCCTTTGGCCAAGGTCTTCCCACCTTGAAGCCAATGCCCACACTGTACTTTATGCTTGGACTGAGCCCCCTGCTACTCTCTTCCCCAACATCTTCACTTAATGTGCTTCTTCTCATCCTTTAAGTTTCATCTTACATGAGTCCTTTCCTAACTCACCTCCTAAATGTGATAACTGTGCTGTGTTTCTCTGTTTATTTCCTTCATAAAGCTTCTGTGTTGATCTACTCTGTCTTCCATCTCCCATGTCCCTTTTGTTCTCTGTATCCTTAGAGAAGAGGAACAGAGACAGGAGCATGAGAGGGAAGAAGAGAAGGTGGCCATTGTCACTCTCTTCTTCCCCTAATTGTTTTTCACCAAGGTCTTAAGGATTCAGAGAGAGAGTAGATAAGTGCTATGAGAGACAGCCTGCCTCTTCTCAGATTTTTGTTTGTTTTTGTTTTGTAATAAGCTGTGACTTTAGACTCCGGTAGGTATTAATTTTAGAGATTATATTTACTGTGAAAAAGTTTCATTCGTTCATTCATCAAAACAGTGAGCACCTATGATACATAAGGCACTGTGCTCTATCCCAGTCCTGGAACACAATCTGGGTACTCTCCCTAGGACATTTTCCTTTCTTTCTCCAAGATGTCAAAGGGTTTTCTATTGTACTCTCAAGGTAAAGACAAGCTCACATTCCTGAGACGTCCATTATGTATATTCCCAGTTGCTTCTAGGACCATGGAACCTACCATTGAGTGGGACAACATGGGGGAAAAGCTGATTCTCTTCTTGTCCACACAATTAGGTGCTGCTGGGTACCTTTTCACATCATTAAAATTCGTTTTGAGGCTCAAAATACAGTACCCACATACAAAGATAAATCTCTAATAAAAGCAGTTTTGAATCCTTCCCAGAGGGCAGTGGTATATAAACTCAGTGATTACCTTAAAATAGTACTGTTCTTGTTGTTTTCAACTTCTTATAATTGCTTAGCACATTGTAAGTTTCCAAAATACTTTCATGTCCATAATATATATACACATACTTATGTATATGTATGTATATATATACTATTCCATATAATGCAATCATTAGTAAATAGTAGGCACTTGACAAGTTAGGTTGAGTAAATGAGTTGTATTCTTGGAACCACGTGGAGTCTACGGGAGGATAATGTAGGAACTTAAAAGATGGTGGGTTAGTCAGAATTCTTGCAGGAAACAGAATTCACTACGATACTCAAAGAAAAAAGGCTTTAATGAAGGGACTACCTAGAGAGCTGAGATGTGGGTAGGATTAAAGGCACAGACAGGGGATAGGGAGGCACCCAGAGACTGGCCTCAGAGGGAAGCAGATATGACCCCTAGGGCTGAGGGGACAGTGAGAACTGGAACTCTGGAAGAGCAAGAATTATTGTCCTAGAGGAACTCAGGTAGAGACCAGAGCCCCAGGGCCAAGCAGGGAGGGAGGGGAGAAAAAAGGCCTCCAATCACTCTCCAACCTCCTGAGGGTTCTCCATTGGCAGGGCCCTGTCTGGATCCAACAGCAAGAGAGCCAGAGACTATAGACTGAGCACTGAGCGGGCAGAGGAGGGTGGAGAAGGAACTGAGGGGTTGGGTGGGGTCAGCAAATGGAGAATAATTAGCACGGACGCCAAAGATTAACACAGGCTTGGAAAATAAGGTCAAGTTTCTTGGAGAGGGGATGGGATTGTTTTCACAGCAGATGAATGAACAAATGAAGGTACTCAGCCCTTCTCACAGGTTGTTCTCGGGATTAACGCAAAAACGATGGACAGGAAGTTTCAGGGTTCACCAAAGAGAAGGCTGAGCCCAGGGCTGTGGGTTTCTCCCAGAGCTGCTCCTCTGCTGAACTCTGCTGTTGAGAGCCTGGGAACCAGTTGATGGGATCAAGCTGAGAGTCGCCCTCCAAAAGGATAATCCTGGCACTCTTCTCTCATCATTAATGATAATTGTTTCCATTTCTCCCAGAGCCACCCCTCACTCTTCTTAACTTCAACAGCACTTACTGTCTCTAAATAGTCTCACAGTAATGTTCTAAAAGTATGCTTGCAAGGCAGTTGTTTGGAAATTAAGAAACATTTTTCTCCCCAAAGAAGTCATTGTTCAAAGGGCAAAGGAAGCTGACAGTGTTTGAGTGCCCACCATGTGCTGGAGACCACCTGGGGGCAATCTCAGATCATCTCATTTCATCCTTCAACACAATGATACCTCTCATGAAATGAGATGATCTGAGATTGGCTCTATTATCCCATTTCCAGATGAGGACTCTGAGGCTCAAAAAGATGAAGAAACTTGCTCCTGTTCATCTAACTTACAAATAATGGTTCGGCTTCCTGGTTTGGCATCAAAAACCAGTTCCATGGGGGAGTCCATATGTAAAGGGAGAGGGTATATATGGGAATTCTGTACTTTCTCAATTTTATTGTGAACCTAAAACTGTTCTAAAAAATACAGTCTATTAATTAAAAAAAAGTCAGTTCCACCCATGGGGCTAAGTTCTGGGTTCTAGGAACAGTATCCACTTAGGTAGAGGGAAGAGAAGGCTGTAGGAAGGAAAAAATGCAGGCGTGCGTGCACACACACACACACACACACACACCCCTTTCGCTGCTGCTGTGTTTTACTTGGCAACAGACCTAGGTCATATGTTGACGGTAGCAACCAAGTAGGTTTATCCTTCAGCCCAAACTCCCACTCTGTGTAGAAATCTGCTTTTATCTACCCTTTTCCTTTCTCATGAATATTTGAAGGGATTATAGGGCCTAAAGTTGGGTAGTGGAAGTGTCGCGTATGATGGGGATGGTAATTGGCACAAATCTGCATTTCCTAAACAAAGTGTTACAAGCTGGGATGCGTGTGTGTGGTGTGTGTTAGTTGGAGTGTGTGTATTTGGGGTGTGTGTGTCTTTACCATGTACATGGTACTTGGCCCACTTCACTTGACAATGTCGGACTTATCAGTACATCTGTATTTTCTCTGTCAGTGGATTAAAATCTTTATTTAGCAGCCAAACATACTTACATGTCTAGAATAGAGCATAGTACGTAGTAAAAAATCCATAATAAATATTGGATGAATAAATGATTACAGCCACATTAGCACTGAACAAGACCAGCTGTAAAATAAGTAATTTCTCCGCCTCCTACCATGCCTTTGTTATCCCTGTCTTGACATCTCACAGATCTGTGGTCTCCAATGTAAGGCTGACAATTTTGCTATTATTATTGCAAAGCTATTATTACTGCCACTATTTTTGTCTTTTTCTCTCTGTACCACCAAATTCCAATTGTTGAAGGCAGGGAGGGAAGGCATTGGCAGGCGTTACTACAGTGAAGCAGGCTGAAAAGAGAACATCTCTCCATGGGAAACAAAAGGAAATTCTCTCTCCACTAATTGTCTTCAGCCTTCACCCACGCATTGCTGTGGGGCTCTAGACAGAACTAGGAACCCGCAGCGCGTTAGGAAGCTGGTGTGTCACTTCTAAAACAACCTCAGACTCTCCCTGTACCTTTTAATGAGGTCCATCTCCGCCTGATCCCTCTTGTTAAGGAGCAGATTTCGGCTGTTTTCGAAGATATCTTCAATCTGGTCTGGCCAGAGGAAGAGAGTGCTGTTCAATTTGATATCCTCCTCTGCAAAACACATACAGTCTGCTCCAGGACACTGCTCAGCATAGGTCAGCATGTGGGGAATTAACACAGCAGAACGAGAGGTCAAGAGAAATAGGTGTGGGAGTGGCAATTAATGGATGGGAAACAAAGTTATGCTAAATGGTCAAGGTTACACCACTGGAAGCTGACAGAGCAGATTTCAAACCCAGGTCTAACCAACTCCAAAGCCTATGTTCTAATCACTATGCTTTACCGCCTTCTCAGGCTAGGTCTGAATAGGGGTAAAATCTGGTTTGAAGTTCTGGTTCTTACTCTTTAAACTATTTCACCTCATCTGAGTCTCAGTCTCCCGTTTAGTTAAATGTCAGTAAAAATATCAATGTCAGATGTCCTACCCATCTTATGGCTCTGGTCAGTTAAAAGGTCCTGGGTTCCCTCTGTACCCTTGGGAATTTAGGAGGCAGAGACCACAGTGAGAAAGTCCACTGTGTTCACATGGTAGAGGGCACAGCTCATGAATGTATGAGTGGATGGTTAGGGGACCACTTTTCACTCCTAGTCCCTCTCTCTCCCTCCCATCACCATTTCCCTCCAAATGAACATCAGGTAATCCACATGTATTTCCAGATGGAAAAAGGCTCTGAAACTTGGCTTGTGGAGAGCATATCAGCTTTTCCTTCAGCACCTGGTCCTTACCAAACTCTAACTTGGCCCAATATACCTTGAGGGGGCCCTGGCCATTTCTTTCCTTTTAAGATATGCAAGAGCATGAAGCAAAGTGCCCTGGCCTCCCCAAAGGTGGGACTGTATTAAGATTATAGATGAATGAAATCTATCCATTTATAAAAGGACTCTGCATTTGGAAGTGACTTTTCCAGGAACACCAGGCACAAGACGGCAAGACAGGCAGCTAAGAACCAGTTAAGTCCCCAGATATTTCTTCTTTTTGTCTAACAATAAGATTCTCTTTGACTTAAACTCCTGTGGATAAGAGCGTGGAATGAGTGCCTCTAACATATGGGGACACTTGAAAAGCGGCTCTTCTGATATTGATATTTACTAACTCTCCTTCTCCCAACTCCCTATCCCTGAAAATATAAATATACATATACATTTGCATGTGCATACATGGCAATAGACCTTACGGGGCAAGTCTGCATAGTCCATTAGGAACTCTAGACGTTCAACTGCATCTTTAAGTTGCCTCCTGAGTTTGAACACGGTGACATCACTGGATTTCTTTAAGAATTCAATGAGGAACACAAGCTCCTCAGTGTTGGCAGGAATCTCACTGACTTTCTCTGCGATGGTGTTGTACTGATTACAAATGCTACCGGGAAAGAAAGAGCCATCATATTGTTGTCATCATCTAGAATAACTTTCTTATAAGACCCATTATGTTAAACAGACATGATTCCTAAGTGGAGACTAGAAATAATGGTTTCCAACTTTTCTCTACCTGAAAATCTTGGATGGGTAATAGTCGCAGGCACAACACACTTCGGGAATAAGCACAGTAGTAATGGTAATAATATCTGACGTGTTAAGTCCTTTCCTATGTGCCATGCCCCATTTAATCACTGAACATATATTAGCTCATTTAATCTTTACAACAATTCTAAGAGGTAGAGACTACTATTATCAACATTTTATAATGGAAGAAAGTGAGACTGAATAATTTTATCCAAAGCAACATGGTGTGTAGGTGTCAGAGCCAGAAGGTGAACTTGGTTTAATTGATTCCAAAACTTGTACTCTTATCAAATAGTATAGGTAGATTCTAGATTTAGACCAAAACAACAAGAATACCATCATCAACAGCAACTCCTCAAATTTTCTATCGAAGTAGAGCACTAAATTAATTTGTAATCACTGCCCTTCACAGTTCACCAGAAAGTTTATCCTCATGTGCTGCTGGTAAATTCCTGGTGGCATAGGGCAATCTATATTTAACTACTGGGACCATTAGATATAACTGCCTATTTCTCCTCAAATACAAGACTGTGAAAATGGACATTATTATAGGGATAATATGATTATGCTCCACTTTACCCAAAAGCTAATGAGTGACAGTCTTCAGCATTTTAACTATAATTAGGAACAAATGATCTGCAATACACCTATGCCTAGCACAGAGTGGCCCTCGAGAATGTTAGCAATAGTAGCTACCATAGTTTTTGTTATTAATTGATCATCACACTGATATCATACATCATAGATAAAAACCACTCCTCTCAGTATTTTCAGTCAATATTCCTTCTTAACCTATGGAGACCCTTCCATAAGGAAGCTAAGTATATCAAACTGAAGAAAAAATGATAAAAACATCTTTGCAGATGATGCTGGGATTTGAGAAATGAATTTTTATACAATTCAGAAACTTCCTGTAGAGGAAAGACTACCTACTGCACTACATGGGTTCAGAGTATTCGCCATTTCTTGGACTCAGAGCTATGTTAACTGAAATGAGCAGCTTTATGAGGTAAAGATAAGTTTTAAAGAAAAGAGAGGCTTTATTAAAAGGTTTGCAAACCGAGCAAGTACGCTTCAACCTGCAAGTTGATAGGTGAGCCTCCCCTCGGTCTTAGGGTGGCTGGGTTTTAAAGGCAAACAGTGAAGAGAACAAGGTTAAGGCTGAGTCCAGTTCTAACTTGCCACCCTTCCCAGTTACAGCGTATCTTGTGCCTAGAGCTTTCTAAATGTCCTAATTGCAGGGAAAGACTACTGCATTGTCCTCCGGCCATCTGGTGACAGTCAAGGTTAAAACGTAATTTTTCATTTCTGCCCATAGTTCAGCCTTGAGGTGGTCATGGTAACCTTCACATAGACTCTGGCCTTGTTCTTCTCTCTTTCTTTTATCAGCTGATTATATTTCCTAGCCTCCTTTGTTTTTTTAGTTGGGTATTCTACTCGTCAGCTTGGGCTACCATAACAGAATATCACAAACTGGTGGCTTAAACAACAGAAATTTATTTTCTCATAGTTCTGGAGGCTGGAAGTCCAAGGTCAAGGTGCAAACTGATTTGGTTCCTGGTGAGGGCTCCGTTCCTGGCTTGCAGATGGCTGCCTTCTCACTGGGTCCTCACATGGTGGACAGGGAGAGAGCTCTGGTGTCTTCTCCTCTTCTTATAAAGGCACCAGCCCTATCGGATTAGGGCTCCATCCTTATGACCTCATTTAACCTTATCACCTCCTTATAGGGCCTGTCTCCAAATACAGTCATATTGGGGGTTAGTGCTTTGCTACAGACTGAATATCTGTGTACCCCTAAAATTCATATGTTGAAACCTAATCCCCAATGTGATGGTATTTGGAGGTGGAGCCTTTGGGAGGTAGTTAGGTCATGAGGGCAGAGCCCCCATGAATAGGATTAGTGCTCTTATAAAAAAGACCCCAGAGACCCCTCACCCATTCTTCCACGTGAGGATACAGTGAGAAGATGTCCATCTAAGAACCAGGAAGCAGACTTTCAATAGACACCAAATCTGTTGGAGCCTTGGACTTCCCAGCCTCCAGAACTGTGAAAAATAAATTTCTGTTGTTTACAAGCCACTCAGCCTATGGTAGTGTTATAGTGGCCTGAACAGACTAAGATAGGCTTCAACATATGAATTTGGGGGTGACACAATTCAGTCCACAGCAGGCATGGTCATGTTACTGAGTGCCAGTCAGTGGGAAGTGGGAAGCAGTGATGAGTATCACTTTCAGGTGCAGCCCATAAAACTGTCCTTGTATATTCCTCCATGCTCTTTCCTCCTCCCAACTGTCTAGGACGTCAACACTTAGAATGACCTTGAAAGCCACATGTTGAAGATGTAAAGTCACCATCTGCTTGAGTTTATGAATACATATAGCAGGTCTCCTCCACCCATCTGGACCTACCCTGAGCAAGAAAAACACTTCTTTGGTGTTCAATCATGATACCTTGGGTCTATTTGTTACAGCATCTAGCCTAGCCTAACTAATACAGACAGATCTTGTCAGTCTGACAGACTCCTATCTGATGAGAATCCATCTTTATTCCCTTTGTAGGAGAACACATAGAGTAAATATCATGGGGCTACTAGCTATCATCTTCTCGGGGGCCCAGAAGGATAGTGGCAGACCCACCTACTACCAAACCCTCTAAAAGGTCCTGAACATGGGTCGAGGATATCAGGAATCTGACCAACGTAACATCTTAGCAATGTCCAGGGATAAGCTGAGGACAGGAAACATTGCCTTCTACTTGGACTGATAATATCACTGAAAATCTAAAAGGCCAGGGGTCCCATAAGCACAGGGCTATTCTCTGTCTGGTGTAGGATATGGCACAAGGAAGACCAATAAATCTTGCATCAATCTGTGCGCTCTCTCTACCTCAGTGTCACTGTTTGGACAAGACTTCTCACTCTGAAGGAAACACGCAGCCAGACTAAAGGGAAAATTTCTTATACTTCTACTCAGGGCCTTGCCTTTCTGGTCAATATTTCAAGTTATTGTTCTAGCAACTTCAGACCAATGCACCTATAGTGGATATGAACATCATGCCCACTTTCCTACCAATGTACTCCAAAGCACTCCCCTTTTATGCTCAGAGTATCTCATTCTAGGGTACACCTAATCACTAGATACTGAAGGCATCCCACTCAGCAATGACAGGACAACCAAGTGGCAAGGATGGGGTTTGGGATCGGAGGACTCAAATTCAAACTCAACTAGTTAGTTTCTCTTTCTGAATCTCATTGTCTCCTCCATTCAGTAAGAAGTCTTATATCTGTCTTACCTATATCAGAGGGTTGTTGAGAAAGTCAAATGAGTCAGATTCACTATTTTTAAGGCAGAAAGAAACTTTTGAACTCAGCCACCAACCTGGGGTTTCTGCACCCTTAGAAATCCATGGGTTCATAATGGGACCCTTATTTTCACTTATATTAAAAAGGCCTAAGAAAATTATACATTTATTTTGAGGAAGATGGAGCACTGACCAAACAAGGCACCATGTTGCTTTGACTTGAAACAAATGGACTATTGCTTACCAAAAAAAAACCAATTTCATGTTCAAACTTTCCCAAGAAAGTGTCTTAGTAGTGCGGAGGCTGAAAACCTTTTACTCTCCTAGTCCTAAATCTTTATTCTCTAGGTAAAGAAACTGAAGATCCGAGAGGTGAAATCAGGGGACACAGCTAGTAAAGGGAAGGTCTTGCATTCAGCCAAGTCTTCTGGCTTTAAAACCAGAAATCCTAGCATTTTATCACTGAGTGAGAGAGCTGAGTGTAGTGGTAAAGAACATGGACTTTGGGGTCAAAATAAACTAGGCTAAGCCCTGGTGTGCCAGTTGCTAACCTCTCTGAGTCCCAGTTTCTTCATCAACATAATGGAGTGAATAATGAACAACTTCTTAGGGTTGTTGCAAAGACTTGATTGGTTCTATAATGTTCAGAATGCTTACACAGTGCCTGGACTATAATGTGTGCTGGAAAAATGGCAGCTATTATTATCCTTAATTTGCTAATGAGTTTCTAATATGTATTTTGTAAATCTTAAAGTGCTATAAAATGCTAAAATTATATATATCCTCATATATATGAATAAAGAAATATATAACATATTAATAACGGTCATCATTACTAATCATCTTAGTCTATAATTTAAAGCACTCTGAGGAAGAGAGCTAGAACAACATGGATTAGCCATTTTGTAATGTTCAAATACAGACACAGTAGCAGACAGTTGCCGTCCCAGCCTCTCAGAATCATTCCCTCTTCTGGTAACCACACCCTAAGTCTTCTTGGTGAATCCGTTCTCCCTCTCTCAGATCCTGTGATTTAGATAGGGCTGACATCTACCCCAGAGATGGAAACACAACTCAGATCTAAGCCACCCTCTTGGTCGTGGTGTTTGGTTCAGTGTTGCACCAGCAAAGGCTGAAGGATCAGAGATGGATTGCCTCAGGATGCTTTCTACCTTCCTACTCCAAGCCCTGTGTAGTTTTTCCCTTACTTTTCACCTTCTGGCCTTAACCTGAATTCCCTGCCACCCTCACTTTGAGACAGAAACAACATGAAGTAGAAGTTCAATCTGGTCATTGCCGCAAGGTACAAGTTCTGGCTATTTTTCCATTCTCCCATTCGTGCCAAATACTGTTGCTATTTCTCTGCATGCAATAACAATACCTGGTGTTGGTGTCCCGGTTTACATCCACTTGGAAGTGAATTAGACGGTCTTTAAGATTTTGGGCTCGCTCACAGAGATCATAATTTAGCATCTTGGCATCAAGGCAGAACATGGCCAAAGGTACGGTAATGTGCATAGATGCAATTTCATTTCTCCGCTTTTTTATGCTATTGATCCTCTGTAGAAAGAGCACATTCAGTAGCTTAATTTGCCTTTAGCCTCTATGCATTTGCCCTCAGCCTCGCTCCCAACCAACCTAGTCCAATGCTGAGCACAGTATATACACCACCAAAACACACTGACTACTCATTGGATTGTCTGCAGCATGTCACCAAGATATGAAATGTCAAGTGGCATCTCCTACCGTCACAAAATCCTCAATTTCATGATTTTCTTTCAGGAATGCAGTGATGCCTTGCTCGGCCGTGTTATCCAATAAGTCATCATACTTTTTGTATACATTTAAGTATCTTCCATATCGAAGAGCATAAAATCAAACACACAAATCCAGGTCACCCATCAGATTAGTCAGATGGCAAATGAAGAGATATCACAAACATTATTAGCCCAAACCAAAAAACAGAAATGTAATGTGGCAAAACATACACTGAACTGGAAATTCAGAGCTTTGGCTTCAAATTCCAATTTTGCCACTTCCTAGTTGCATGAACTCAGACAAGATACTTCTCTTTTTCAAAGATCAGTGTCTTTAATTTTAAGTGGAAATGATAACACTTCATAGGATGGCTGTAAAACTTAACTGTAATAATGTATATACTAAGCAATTAACACTATGCCTGACATACAGTGAATGTGCAATAAATATGAATTCCTATCCCTCTTTCCAGCTCTTAAAATTCTATGTCTAAATTTTAAGAAGAAAAATTTGGAACGAATGAACTTAAAATCTATTGAATAAAATTAAGTTTCCCTTTGTCTATTATCAGATCATGCAAAAATATCTGGACAGATTCCCCCAAATCGGAGGATGTGCTTAGGATATTCTGACTTAAAATAAGTTTGAATTAAAATAAAGATGATATGGAGTAAGCAGAATTAACTTTGTGGGTCTCGCTGGCACACTTCCAAGACTTAGCCAACACTTCAGAGACTCTTAAGCTGAGACACAAGAAGCTCATGGAACAGTCAGTCCAGAAAAACAACTGTATATATAAGATTCCATGAACAGGGAAAACAGAGGTTTCAAATAGATGCCACCAAATTAAACTCACGAGAGCAGAGCTTCTAAATCTGAGGCCACGATTTTCAGACTAAATTAGCAGCAGTTCTCAACAGGGGGTGATTTTGCCCCAGGGGACATCTGGCCATGTCTAGGGACATTTTTGGTTATCACAACTGGGGGAGGGTCCTACTGGCATCTAACAGGTACAGGCCAGGGATGCTGCTAAACATCCGACCATGCACAGGACAGCACCCTACAATACAGAATTTTCTGGTTTAAAATGTCAGTAGATCTGTAGTCAAGAAACCCCAGGTTAGGGTGACCATATGGTTTGCCTGGGACAGTCCAGGTCTACACCTGTTGTCCCATGTAATCGTTTGCAGTTTGGAAGCTGCATTATATGATCACCCTAAACTAGTGACTGCTCACACGAGCAACTGCGAGACATTCCACAGTGTGATGATGAAAGAGCATTCAGATAACTTGTCCTCAATCCTTTTTCTTTAATTCCTAAGTCCAAAAAGCTCTGAAAACAGAAAGTTGCTCCAAAATTCATTTGATAGCAAAAGCTGGCCTAAACTGATGTGAGGCTATTTGTGTGAATATTCGTATTTTTCACTGCAGAAATATCAATGCATTTAATTAAGGAGTGCTGCCCCAGACCTTGCTGAAGCTTCATCATAATCTATGATATATACATTATCTTGAAACTTTCCTAAAATCCAGAAATTTCTAAATGCTCCATGGCTTTTAGATAATGGAGGTCGACCTATAATTGCATTTGAATTCTGACTCTCCTATTTTTTGCTATGTAAATTGGAAAACGTACAGTTTCCTCATCTGTAAAATGGGGATAAATAGTAATACTTATGTATGTAAGCGCTGCCTTTTCTTATCATGTATTGTTTCTGGTATGCAGAAACAGGGATTATTTACTTGAAAACAGTTAAGAACTCTAAACCAATGCCAAAAAGGCTAACTAACAAAGTCACAACGAAACCAACTTACTTGCGGGGGCCAACTTGATTTTTCTGAAATACCCTGAAAATTTGATCCACAAAATCAGAAACCAGTTTTTCTTCAGTGTTAACGGTTCCAAGAATCAGATTATATCCTTTCAACTCTGGAAACAGGACAGATTCCACCTAAAGATAGAAAGCACTTTTGGATGTTGCAAGACATTCACAAGACACAAGAAGGGAGATGGCACCAAAATGCACAATCTCCTGCAATAGACTCATTTCCAGGGACACCAGCTGCATTTTTACTCTGTTTCTTCTTGGATAGTGCTGGAATCACCCCGCTGTTCCCTTTACCTCTATTCTCTCTCCTCTCCCTCCTGTTGGATTACTCATCTTTCAAGGCTCATGTCCTTAAAGAGTCCCCTGGCAGTCCCAGTGGATGTCAGGTTTCCATGCTTAAAGCTCACATTCTGAACAACTTCTACTTGGCACTCTTCACAGTTGAAATTAAATGAACGTGTAATGAGCTGTTCTAGGTCTGTCATGGTATATAAATACCATGAGAGCCTTGATTCTATCTGACTTCTCCACCATTGTGAAAGACCCAACAAGAGCCTGGCACACAGCGAGTGCTCAATAAATACTGTGTGAGTGAATGAATATTATAGTGGTACTTCCTCTCCCCACTTCCCCTACCATCCACTTTTTCTGTCTATTGAAAAGCTACTAGAAACACGGCTTCTAATTCTGACCCTGCCACTGACTGACTATGTGACCTTAGGTAAGCTACTTTTCCTCGCTGGACTTCTGTCTTCTCATCTGAAGAAAAGGAGAGAGATACTAGATTCCCTTCTCAGCTTAGGAAAAAAAAAAAAAGGTATGGCTTTATGATCATGAGACACTAACGGTATCTTTCTGAGAATTCAAGCTCTCCAACTTCTTAATGGCACATACGTGTCTCTGAGAATGTTCTCATTTGCATGACTCACACAGACTGCAAAGTCCTTGCTGGGGACCCATTGCCTTCCACTCTCCTCTCTGCTAAGAAAGTTTTTAGTGATTGGTCTCAGAAAAGATCTTCAGACTGCTTTACTGAGTTATACGAGTTATAAGCTGTTGATGAGAATGCATTAATTTAGAAAGGGGAAAAAGCAAGTGTAGACGATCTGTGTCCTCTCTCTTTGGACAATCCAAAGGTTTTTAGCCAGTGGAGGAGCAACTACATCGCTGTGGCCATGCTGCAGACCATGGCCATTTGGCATCTGTCAATTGTGTGGATGAAACGGGTTAGGGCAGCACAACTGGTGCACCAGGCCATGCAACAGGTCTCATGTGGGCAGGATAATGGATGGTCTCTTGGGAGAACTCTTCAGTCGAAAAGGAAGCAACATCCTCTGTTGCCCTTTAAATGTGGCTAGTTCTCCCATGCCCTGCAGAGCAGTCTGTAAAACGGAGTGAGAACAACAGTGCCCTTTCCAGATAATTACTGTTACTCTCTGCTTATCTCCCCAGACTTCTGATTCTGGACTCCTTGGTTTTCTCGAGACCTTCAGTGCTTATGCCTGCACACTTCTCTGACTTTGGTATTTCCCTGGCACTTCTTCCATTAGGAGAAGGACTGGCCCAAGCAGCCCCTTTCCATAGTAATATATATATTTTTTCTGATCCTGAAAGTAACACATCGACATGGCTGCTAATGCTGATGTAAATTCTGCTTATTGCGTTTTTCGTGTTACAAAACCCTTTCCTTATCTCATCCAGCTTCATCTTATATATGCCTTTCATTCACCTCTTTCCATTTCACTCAGATTAAAGCATCCATGATTTTCTTAAGTTTTTTCCTAAGACAAATATTTTCTATTTACTTTGGTTTCCTTTAGTAATTTCCTCCTAAATACGCTTTCCATCTACACCTTGAGTGCTATTTTCAAACATGTCATGCTGACGTTTTTCCAACTTTTAAATTCATGTTTAACCATATATAAGGCAGGAGTAGTAGGGATGAGGGTGCTATCCACCTGTTACTGTTCTTAGATAGTCAACCTGAGGGACTATTCTTTTAAAATTTCACTACCCAGTTCAGAGATAAAACAGCCTGAGGGGTTCAGGGCAGGAGCCAGTGCTGTGGGCATCTCTAGATGGAGAACTCAGGGCCTGGCTTGCTTTTTCTCATAGACTGATAAAGTCATTGGCATTCACTCAAGCCTAGCTTTCGAACCTGGTACCAACTGTGACCTGTGACCTTATCTTCTTGGCATTACCATCCATTAAATCTACTACCAACCCCTGCTGGGCCGTTTGAAGTATCAGCCACATGAGCCCTGGACTCTCTCAGCCCAGCTGCTTGCAAACATTGCTGATCAACAGCAGTGAAGGAGAACTCGAATGGTAGGTACTTTATCTGTCCCCACGCCCCTCACTTATCCTTCCAAATCACAGGGACTTCTCTTTCATTTCCTTCCTAAGGAAATTGATTGTAGGAGAGCTGCCCACTGTTTCTTCCCCATCCACACACCCAGTTTTCTTGTTAACCAGCCTTGGTTGGGTTCAAAACCGCAAATTTAGTTTCCTAATGAAATCAACTGGAGCATGTGGCTTCACACTCTTCCCTACAAATCCCAACTCCAATCTTGAGCTCTTAGAACCCTGTAAGTACAGAATTGCAAAGAGAAGAGGGCTTAAGAGCATCCAAGTATCATACATCATACATGGAGAGGGAATGAGAGAGAGAGAGACTGAGAGACAGAGAAACATTGCACAGGTCCCTTCCCTATGTGCGGCTGGACACTGGCCCTCTTGCCACACCAATCTCTCAGAGAAAAACAGAAGAAGATGGAGCATAAAAGAGTCACATTCAAGTGGGTGATCCTGCCCAGTACCAAAGGTCTGCTAAGTGTCTGGAATCTGATTAGTAATGCCACCCAGGAAAGGAAACTGGAAAGAGCTTGGGCCTGGAAGGAAAGCTTCAATCTCTCCCCGGGACACCTACAGTGGTTAAACAGACAGACATACAGGACTTCAAGAACTAAATTCGATACAGTTTTATGAAGATTGTTGGCGAGTTCATGACAATTGACCCATCATGAATTATTAACCCAAGCTGAATATGGCTTGGGACACACCTGCCCTTTCGAGGTTGGCGTCATGGGAGGAACTCTACTCTCTCACAAGGTAACTCCTAGTGCCCTTGTTAGAAGCACAGTTCTAGATGCACGGCCATATTTTATGGTCCAAATCCTCTTCCTCAGGTCAAGGGAGTGTCCTCAGAATGTATCTCCCAAAATGAAACTCCCCTAACTGAAAATCTCACTGTTTGTGCCTTGTACAACAGTCATTTTAAATATATTTTATTCAATAAGTGAATAAAAGTACAAATGATTAAGTGAATACTATACCTTGGGGATCCCTTCAGAGCTCTTAACAATTTCTGAGATAGAGTTACATATTAATTTCCAGCAGCCATCAAAAGATGGATTAAAGACAATAATGGGTTCATTGACTTCAAGTTTGATCATGAGCAGCTGAGGTATAAAGAACTCCATCTCTTGGTAGGGCTCCTCGAAATCATTCCCATCCTTCAGGAGATAGAAGACATGGAAATTGTCACAAAATGGGGACTTCCAGAACCAAGGGAGTGAATTTTACCTGTTCATGAGAGCACCAGAAAAGGAGAGAAAAGGTACCATGCACTGTTTGTGTTTAGAATAAGGGCTGGGTATGGCTGAGACCACCCTGAGCTCATCCTCTCCCCATCCCCAAAGCTTTTATTCACTTTGTTTACTTTGCTTGGAAATTCCCACATCCTACTTTCTAAGATCCTTCAAAATTCAGCTCAAAATCTCCTTCTCCGGGAAGCCTGTTCCCCAGCAAGATATCATCTCCTCCACTTCAGAACTTCCATATTTCCACTTTCTCAAGGTATTTTCTTTCTCTCTTATCGAGATTTACATGCACATCTTCTCTTCTCTACTCTACTCTAAATTTGAGGGCATGATCTGTGTCTGAAGTACGTATCTCCTCCAAAATATCCAAGACAGAATTTAGCACATAGTAGGTGCTCAATACAAATGTGTTGACTATATCCAAAAGTACAGTTATCTGTATTTCTTGAATAGAGTTGCTAATGAGCAAATAGTCCATTTTACACACTCAAAATGTTAAACTTCCTACAACAGAAATATTGACGTGAAGATATTTCTAATTCCCTACAAAAGCCAGTAACGCAAGATACCTTTCATAAACTACAGTGCCCAATGAAATTGGCATAGGGCAGCTGTAAAGTACTTGTCTACTGAATCTAGAGATTTCTAGATCTGTTTAAGGATTATTGATAAATATTTGTTGAATATCTATGGATCAAGTACCCATAAATTTTCCCTTCTTTCAAACATACGATTTTACTTTTCCCTTTGTGTGGAGTTTTAGAGTGACATTTGTTCTTTTATCTGAGTTCTTCTGCTAGGCAAAGTAGATGATGACAATGACATCTATAGATTGGTCCTTGTTAGAATGCGAACACTACAGTCCGAATTCAGCAGCACTGCTTTCTCTATTTTTTGAGCAAAAGGTCAATTGTTCATCTTTACTTCATTGTAAAAATGGCTAAAATTTAACCTTTTATACCAGGCAAATTTTAACTTTCATTACTCTCTTTAAGGTAAAATGTGCATATGGCATAACATCCAAAAGAATCTTCCTTAATCCCTAAACTATCTAAATTTACAGGAGGTTATGATGCTTTGAAAAGCAAAACTTAGTGTTTTCAGTTTTTATTTCAACTTCACTGAGGTAGGTTCATGAAGGAAGTTATTAATTAGGTAAACAAAGCTTTTGTTTTTAGGGATGCCCCTTTCATAGACCAAAGAATAAAAGTGGACATCTGCAATGAATACATACAATGCTCCCTAAATATCAAGCCAAAGATTCATAACAAACCTTTTTCAACCCTTTCTTGTAACAGGGAGGATGAAAAAGTGACCATTCTCCCTAGTGTAAGACATACGTACTCTATTTTATTCAATCTTTCTTTAAATTTTAACGACTTCTCAGCTTCTGCAGATTTTTACCAACTTAGTAGTAGGTAATTATCTCTGGAAAGCTTGCTGTATATTTAAGGAAATCATTTTTATAAACTAACAATCATTCTTGCAAATTAAGAATTTTACTTTTTGGCCTAGTTCACAGCTGAAGACCTACACGATGGAATCCTGATTCTATCTCTTGTTTCCCATCAAAAGGGTCCCCTGCCTACCTTGTGTATCATGAAAAGGGAAATGAGGTCCTCAAGAGACTTTATGACCAACTCCCTGAGCTGAAGTGACATGAAGGACGCAACAGAAGCAAAATATTCCTCAATGTTCCGAGAGGAGTCATAGTCGCTCTTGGGAGCAAAATGGACCCAGTGCTCCTTCCGTGAGACAAAAAGCTGGGCACAGGCGGGGATCCACCTGTAAAGACAGGAGAGCATCCAAGTAAGAAGATCTTCCAACCTCCGAGAAGTCCTCTCAGCCATTCAACACTCTCTGCGACAAGGCAGATGGCTCACGTCCCCACTAAGAAGCTTTGCAAATTATGGAGCTACAAAGGTACTTTCATATCCTTGGCCATCTTACCTGCCAATACCCCTTTCCTGGGAAGAAAGTACTAAGATTTGAATTGAGAGACTTTTCTTCCATTAGCAATACAAAAATGGACAGGGGATATTAGTGGCACGTTCTGCTGAACGTTTCTTCAATATAATCAGAGATTGAGGTGAAAGGCATAAGGAACTGGAAGGTTCTGCCCAACTTCTCTCCCTGGCAGATGCCTGGCCTCTGATTCAGACTTAATAGGAAAAAAGAGAGAAAGAGAAGAAAAGCAAGAAAACTCAGAAGGAGAAACTTCAGTGTGGTGGTGGCAGCTCAGAAGTTGAGAGTAGAAGTAGGAAAACCTAAGGAAGAAATGGATGCCTCATTGTTCCTTTCTCCCTACTTACCCCAATTTCTAATTTCTAGTGAGAACCTCCGGCCTTTTCATCCTATTATGTCTCTTTCTGATTGCTAGAAAACTACTACGCTAGCAATCAGAGAAGGACTAGTAAAA
The DNA here is from genome assembly GCF_021613505.1 of Equus quagga. NCBI lineage: Eukaryota > Metazoa > Chordata > Mammalia > Perissodactyla > Equidae > Equus > Equus quagga. The sequence goes on along the minus strand of NC_060273.1, from coordinate 16,553,334 downwards.
GTCATAGGTTAGAGGTAATAATTATGATATTTATTGAGTAGCTACTATGTGCCAGCTATTACATATACATTTTCTCTGATAATAAAAACCCAATGGTATGTACTATCATCATTTTACATAAGGGGATTTCTCGGGCTTTGGACATGGCCCTGCTTGCATTTGTAAAGGAAAAAGGAATTGTCTAAGTGACTGGAAACCCCCTAACCTTAGAACCTTGCAGCTGTTTATCTGAGCCACCTGAACACAGGTCAAATGCAGTGTCCAGTAATCCAGGGCCTAGAGGATTTCATTGGGAAGGAATGGAGGTGGTACCCTCACAATGAATGGTAATCAGAGAGAGTTTCACAAAGGCAGAGGCAGACTAGGCATGAAGGCTGAAGAGCAGTGGATGTGAGGAGACAAAAAGGCTGTTGGGGGATGGGAACAGGAAGGAAGAGGACAGAGAAAGATGTCAGCAGGAAGTCAGCAAACTCTGTGCAACCCCCAGGCTGGAAACCCGTTTTCACTTCAGAGAGTTTTCAGTCTTTATGATCCTGTGACTCAGCCCCATTCTGAGGCCAGATACTGACTTGTTGAGAAGTATTTGGCGCGCTTCCATGCAGTGTTTCTGGATCACATCCTGATATTCATGAGGCTGCAGAGGCAATTTTCCCTCCAGTAATTCTGCTCTTCGAACAAACCTGAGATCTTTAAATCTGCCGAAAGAGAGAGAGAGAAACATCCTAAGCTGAGAAGACACTTAATAACAAATTCTGCAGGACAAAGGGCATATGTTCTCATTTTTCAATGAGAGGAGATTTAAGCAGTTTAAAACTAATATATCTGAAAAATCTGGGAGTCTGAAGAGGGTGTGGATAGTCCACAAGAATTCTTGCAGAAAGTAGATAAATGAGCCAACTCAACAGGTGTTCACTGAGCCTTCCTATGTGTAACCCATTCGGGGAGTGGGATTTTGGCACTGACCTGGCATTTGGCTGGCTGGGAAATGGGATATCAAACAGGCAAGCCAAAGTTCTTTACAACAGTGAAGACACAGAGCACAGGGCAAGCAAAACAATGCTTTCATGATGAAGTGGTTTCCACTCACTCCTCAGTGTGGTCTCTGGATGAGCTACTCAAGACCACTAGGAAGACTGCTTTGGTATGAACCAAAAAAACCCTAGAGACCTACCCCTGATGGCTGGCAGGCTTGCCAAGACACACAGCATCCCTTGGCACAGTGCCTGACACAATGCAGGTCCTCAACATAGATCGCTGAATGAATGCATGCATCTCCTGCCCTCTCCTATGAGGCTCTTACTGTCTCCTCTTTCTCTCAGATCAATGGATGTGTTGCCCTTTACCACACTCCTCAAAGCCTTTTTCAGCTAACAGGGCCAATATTTGTCTTCCTGAAATCCATTCCATTCACTTATAAACCACTCTTTTAAGTCATCACTGCCTATCACTTCCCCAACTAGATCTTTGCTCACTTTCTTAGCTTGTCTCAGTTCTCGCTTCCCATTTTCATCATCCACTGTAATGCCCTACTAGGCACTTTTCCTTATCCTTCTAAAATCCCAGAGACTCCATTCCCATGCCTTTGTGGTGAAACTTAGTCTTCATGTTATCTGGCAAGTTACAAAGCACTGTCAGGGAAGGATAGAACCCTGAGGCCCTCACTCACTACACATATTTGATACCCAACCCTAGTATGGCCCTTGTCAACATGACTTGGTAATTATATTACTCATCTTTAATTGAATCCTAACAAACTTCCCACACTGGCTAGAAAATCTTCTTTCTTCAGATCACAACTCTGATTCTGGCCCCCAAGGCCCTCACCCTGCACTGATCACTAGGTGACCTCTCAGATTTTTTAAGGTTAAATAATGCAGGTCACTTAAGAAAACTGCTCTTTATCATTTCCTTAAATCTTTTTCATTGCTGATTTTTTGGCTTAGCTGACAAAAGCCTTCTAAATGATTCTAGTTCATTTTTGTGCCTTTGTTGCCTATATAATCTTCAGGAAACCACAAAAAGCGAGTGGTAAGAATTCTTTCTTCTCAGTAGAAACTATAGGTCCAATATTTTGCCATCTTCATTCACTACATGATCAAATTAAACTCACATGCACATCCTCTTGGTACTGAGCTTCTGGAGATTTTACCAGCCCCAAGATGGACTTCCTCTTTAATTTCTAGGTTAATTAATTTTTTCGAGGCCATAAACATGCTTGTCGTTAAAGAAGTACTTTCATTTATTGAACATCGACTGTATGCCAAGCACTTTCTAAGCACTTTGCCCAACAATCCCATGAGGTAAGTAATGTTATTATTCCCATTTTGCATATAAAGAAACAGAGGCCCAGAGAGATTAACTTCCCCCAAGTAACACAATTCATTAGTGACAGAGCAAGAACCAGAACCCAAGCAGTATAGCTTCAGGGCCCATTCTATAAATTATTACTCCCTACAATTCTGCCTCATTAGAAAATTAGTTTATTTTTCAGTGTCCTGAATGGCACCTCCAATGCCTTAGCAAACTGAATTCAGTTCAAAGACAGGAATGAGCTTATATCTTATCATTGGTGGGCTCCGTCCTAAGTTGACTTCACCCTCAATTCCTTTTTAAAATACAGGTAAAACTAAGAATGGGGAAAACAAGTAAGCTCTCCAAGTAATAAGGCTTCCTTATGAAGACTAAACATATTCAAAGTGAGAGATCCTCCCAAAGCAGAATATTTGAGCTACTGATAAGTTCAGCCAATCAAAATTAAGTAAACATATTTGCTTCTCATGTTTCTAATAAAAAACCCAGATGGTGGCAGCTCATCGTCTAATTGCCCTGAACTTTCAGTGAACTCTGGTGGCCTCATTCTCCCACCAGGATTTGTATCACCTCTTGAGGGGCCCATAAAAAATGACAGTCTTTCTCCCCAGGGCAACTGATGAATGGATAAACAAAATGTGGTACAGTCAAACAATGGAATACTGTTTAGCCATAAAAAGGAATGAAGTACTGATACACATTTCAATGTGGATGAACCTTGAAAACATTATGCTAAGTGATAGCAGCCTGAAACAAAAGGCCACAAATTGTATACTTCCATAGACACGAAATGTCCAACAGGAAAATCCAGAGAGACAGAAAGTGGATTAGTGGTCATCAGGGGCAGAGTGGAAAGGAGAAGGGAGAGTGACTGTTAATGGTACAGGGTTTCTTTTTGGGATAATGACAATATTCTTGAATTAGATAGTGGTGAGGGTTGCACAAATTTGTGAGTATACTAAAAACTACTGCATTGTGCACTTTCAAAGGGTAAATTTTATGGTATGTGAATTATATCTTGATTTAGAAAAATGAAAGAGAAAGAAAAAGTGACTCCCGTCTCTGTGTGGCCAATTTAAGTCACTGATGAATATAACTGAGACCACTGCTTGCCATCCCTGTGCTGACACTGAATTCCATAAAGGAATGAGACCCAAGCCCCATATACCTCACAGGCTAGACAGAGACAAACGAGGAAACACACAATTACAATCCAGTGTGATACATGTCATAATGGAGGTAATGGCTAATTAACACTTACTGGACACTTACATTTTATCTGGCACTATTCTAAGTACTTTGCATGTATTAGGTTATTTATTCCTCCTATCAACCTTATGAAGTAGAAACTCATCACCCCAAATTTAGAGATGGGGAAACAAGGCACAGAGAGGTGGTGTAACACACCCATATCACGTCTGATGCAGCAGTTAGGATGTGGACCTGAGCAGGCTGGCTCCACAGCTGTGCTCTTAACCAGTATGTTCCAGTGCTTAGAGACAGGCTCTGGGTGTTGTGGGAGCACAAAGGAGGGCCACTTAACCCTGTGTGGACAGTTGCCACTTATTGTTCATATGCACTTTGGTTGTAGGATTTTTGTCATTTCACTTCAAAGGCAGGGCTACTCCCACAGTGTCCAGCATAAGATGTTCTTTTATGTGTGAAAGCAATTAAGAAAGAGAAAGAAAAGGGAGGGAAGGCACTTCTTACTCTTGAAACCACAGATCTTTCAGGCTGAGCATCATGGGGTTCACTATGTGCAGATGCTCCTTGTTCCACTTCTTGGCATTCCTGTAGACACTGTGCCAGGGCACGGGGGCCCGGATCACTCTTTGAGGAAACATATGGGGGATGCTCTCGATGAAGAGTCTTTTTCTCTCCATTGGGTCCATGAGGATGTAATCAACTATAACCAACAGGGCAAACACTTTGTTATTAAGTAGGGACCTTGAACAATCTGTGCTCTTAGCTTTAAGACTTAAAAGGTAAATGAGCCTGTGTCCATTTACACTTGGAAATGCTCCCTCATTTACAAGGTCATTGGTAATCCCCTGGGTATAACTAAATTGAAAAAGCTCCACTCTGTGTGTGTGTGTGCCCTTTCTGAAGATATTTTAGGGGAAAAAGGGATGTAACCTTACAGTGTAGAGCACAGAGAACCTGGGGTTGAGTTCTGTTAGGATATCTAGGATCATGCATGACAATGAACTAGTATTTGCTGAAAGCTCATTAATCTTTAGTTGTTTTCTCACACCAAAATAGTTACACAAAAAATCAACACAATAGATGACACCAGACACTTATGAATGGAAGTTTAGAGATCAAATATTTCACATGCTAAGGAAAGAAAGATTGGTAAAAGCTTCAGAGAGGAAATAACACTTGAACTGGGTCATAAAGAATGAGGTGGCATTTGTTAGGATAAGAAGTGTAGTTCTGTGACTTTTGTATAATATGCTCATGGAGCTGTGAGTTATTCTGCCGCAGAAATATCAGATGTAAGTGGTGGAGTTCAAGGTGATAAGACTAGAGAAGTAGGTTGAGGCTGGAATTTGAAAGGCTTTACATGTTTATCCTTATGAGCTTGGCTCTATCCTATAGTAGACAAAGAACCATTAACCTGACACCATTAGAAAGTTAATTAGGAAATTAAAAATAACTAGGGAACTTGGTAAAGACAGCTGTTGTCCAGATAAAATAGGAAAGCGTGGAACTAATATGATCACCTTTCCCCTTTGATGTGTTTCTCACATTACTCACCATCATCAAGTATTTCCCAATGACCTACTGCATGCACAACACATGAAGCTAAGGATGAAAGGGAGCGAGGATCAATAATATGTCCATCACCATCAAAGAGCTAAGAGTCTAATAAGGGAGCTGAGACTCATGAGAAATGAAAAGACAATGCCAGTGTTAAATAACAGTAGAGCAATAATGGCACAGGAGAAGTTCCAAAGAAGAATGAGTTGAGAGTAGAGACAAGGAGTACTATGGATGCAGATGACAGAGTGACCACTGAGGGTTGGTTGTAAAGGGACACAAATACTTAAGAGGCAAGTCTTGAGCTAAATTTTAAAATGTGAGTAGGCCCTTGATACTCACAGTATTGCCCTGGGGTAAAGAGCATGGGCCACACCTGGGAGCTTGTTAGAAATGCAGAATCTTGTGTTCCTCCCCAGATCTACTGAATCAGAATCTGCACTTTAACAAGATCCCCAGGTTAAATGGATGCACATTAAAGTGTGGGAAGTGCTGGTGTAGACAAGAGTGATGGTGGGGAGCATTTGAATTGGAAGTTAAATGATGTTTCAGAGGAACCAGAGTGGAGGGCTGATAGTAAGAGAAAAGAAGGTGCCCTCCACAATAGGAACCCCCTGCCCCATTTATGCCCAGCCTCACCAATGCTTTTCATGAGGCTATTGTAATAGTCATTGTCCTTCTCCTCCACAAGGTTGATCATCAGGGGTTCCAGGAAGGGATTTGTCAGCAGTCTATTAGAAATCAGCTTTGAAATCCGGACCATCACTTTGTCTTCCTCAGGAGCAATCATGTCTTTTCGGATTCCATTGGTCAAATAGTAATAATATCTCTTCCGTAAACAAACCACCAGACAGAAAATGATTATAATTATTTGGCTAACTGTGCCCTGCCACCTGCCCATGCCCGTCAGCCGCCAAAGGGTCCTGTTCACATCCACCCCCATCCTTCACTCGTTACAACCATGCTTTCCAGGCCTGTCACTTCACATGCACCGCAATGACATGGCTGGTAAGTTTTCCCCATGACACCAGAGGATTCAATTAAAGCCAGAGAGATGTCAGTGGGGTATAAGGAAGGACTTGTCAAACGCCATGCAGATATGAACAGTGAAATGAGCACTGAGAGCAGGATGGAGGCAGCGTATCTAGTGAGCTTTAAGAAGAGGAATGACAAGCTCCTCAAATGGACTAAAATAATTCACCCTCCTCAACAATGAGCCTCCACAAAGCACTTTGATCCTGTAGCTTGTAGCTGACAGCGGGGGAAAAAAATCCCCAAAGTCAGTGAGACTCATGATCGTTCTTCTAATCAACGGTGGGCTTTGGAGTTTAGAAAAGCAACACAAACACACAAACTGAACAAAAATGGTCAATGTTGATGAGAATTATTGTAGGCTGGTTACTGTTAAAAACTGCAGATGAGAAGGAGGCTGTGAGGAATGGAATTTGCTTCCTTTGATGAGAGACATTTGCATTTGTGAAGGAAGTCTCCATCTGTGGGGGGTGTCTCCCTCTCTGCACCAGGGGGAAGACGGGATGACCTTCTCTCTAGAAACTCTTAATGGGGACGGCAAGGACTTACGCTGTTTATTGTGCTTGTCTGGTAACCTCATGTAGCTGACTCCCCCCACCACCAACATCCTCCTTTGTCTTTAGCCGAAGATAATATTTAAGGTGGTGGCTTCTGCCATTTACTTAATCCAGTTTGATTCTTATCTAAAAGTTATAGGACCACCCAATAACCAGAGCCCACCTGCCCCGATATCATTTTAACAACTTTTTTTAAAATATTCTTTCCTTTGTCTTGTAAAGAGAGAACTCACATATCTATGCCTTAAATTTAGCCCTACTCTCAACCCATGTTTGCAGCAGCAGCAGCAGCAGCTCTGACTACCCATGGGTCTTGTCCCCATGCCAGCAGCAGCAGCTCCTCTTGCCCTAGGGTCCTGTCCCCATGCAGCAGCTCTGACTGCCCATAGGTCCTGTCCCCATGCCAGCAGCAGCAGCAGCTCTGACTGCCCATGGGTCCTGTCCCCATGCCAGCAGCAGTGGCAGCAGCAGCAGCAGCTCTGACTGCCCATGGGTCCTGTCCCCATGCCAGCAGCGGCAGCAGCAGCAGCAGCAGATCTGACTGCCCATGGGTTCTGTCCCCATGCAGCAGCAGCTCTTTACTGCCCATGGGTCCTGTCCCCATGCTATTCCACACTATTCTCTGAATAAAACAGCACTACTGCCAGACCTTGAGAGTCCAAGAAATCTTTCTTTATACTCCTCAGCTCACTGACCCCACATCAGATGTGACCTGGAAATTTCAGGAAGCTTTGTTTTAGGGCTTGCTTCTAAGCTGCTGGATGGCTGAGTGGCTCTAGAGTGAGTAATTTCAGATGTATGAGAAGTACAAAGTATAGGAAAAGAGCTTGAAATCAGCTTTGAGCTTCAGTGCCAATTGTCTGTGGTCACAGGAGGCTGAGCTCATCTTTCTCCAACCTTAATGGAGGCTGCTTATAGAGGCCAGACTTCCAAAGTTCCCTCATTATAGGATTTACCAGGGGTGGGGAGACAGGCTTTTGTTAAAATCCAGATCCACAGGCCCCTCCTCAGGCAGTTTGGGGTTTTTTTTCCAGCAAGCACCCCAGCTGATTCTTATCTTCAGGCAAGTCTGAGAAATGCTGCATAACTCTTAAGAGCACAGAGACTTTAGTATCCGCCAGATCTGGTCTAAGTCCTAGTTTTGTCCCTTACTGAATGTGTAACCTTGAGCAACTTACTTAAGCAGTCTACACCCCAATTTCCACACCCAGATGATAGGAATAATCATAGTATCCAAGTCTTGCATGGGATCAAGGATATAGAAAGTTTAGCATGGAAATTTGCTAAGAGCACAGACTCAGTCACTATGAGTTTTTATTACTAATCATTTTACTACGCACTATAAACTCACAAGCTATTTGCTCTAAAGTTTTGCTGTTGTTCTTTTAAGACAGGGGATGGAAACTGAAAAGTCTACCTGAAACCAAGTAGGTAATGTTAATAAGTGAAAGTTGGCGGAGATAAAAAAAAATTACATGGAATGGTGGAGACTGTGACAAACCAGAGAACATACTGCTTAGCTAAAGGAGGTAGTTACTGTTCAGCTTCAAATATTTTAATTTTTTCAAGACAGGTTAGAAATCTAGCCTATGTGAGATTTTCCTCATTTTCAAAACATCTATAGGCCAAATTCAGCCTATGGTAGGGTTGCCAGATAAAATACAGGATGTGTTAGGATATAGTTATACTAAAAAATTATTCACTGTTTAGCTGAAATTCATATTTAATTGGGTGTCCTGTTTTTTGTTTTGTCTTTATTTTTCAAAATCTAGCAATCCTTGCCTATGGGCTGCCATTCTGCAACCTGTGTTCTAAGAGGACCCAATGGCACCAATGTCTGACTTCCCAGAGCAGAGAATTCACACAATCACACATCCTCATTCAGTAGTCTGTCATGGGGTCTGGCCTTTGGTATTTATAAACATTTCCCAAGTAATTCTGTTGTTCTCCCCCAGTTTAGAATTACTGAGATGTCAAGAATAATACTTGGCAAATTGAGAGAAACGAAGTAACAAGAACATACCTCCAAGTCTGATTCAGATGGTTTGGTTTCTTTATTTTCTATTTCCATCTCCTGCTGTAACATCACATTAATCTGTTCTTCTGGACTCATTGGTCTGCTTCCCGGGAGGGTCAAAGATGTTATCACCTCCTTCTTCCGGGGCAAGCAGGCTGAGGTGCTGCAAGACGACATGGTCCTAAAAAGCAGATGCAGCTCAGCCCCTGGGTCTACACAGAGGTGCTATGTCAGGCCTACTCCAACCTGATGAGAGTCACTCTGCAATAGAAGTCCCTCTTCTCCGTGGCATCGAATGGCACAGGTGTATTTCAATGATGACTTCTAACCATGAAACCCCTCATAGATATGTTAGCACTGGTTTTGTTCAGTTGGTTAATTTATCTTTATTCACAGCTTTAAAAAACTGGATTAAGGGGATTGGTGGAAGTAAACATGACTTACTGGGTGTTCAGGAATGCTTTGAAGCTAAGAAGCAGTGTGGCTTTAACGAGACCACAGCCTTCTTTGGTTTAGCCTAGTGTCCTACAATCCCCTGAATCTACAGTGACACCTTACCTAGTGGGATCCTCTTTGTCTTGGGGGGGGAACTTCCTTTTCTTCTTGCTGGGCTCTGCTGAGCTTTTAGTTGCTAGAAGAGTGGAGAAGACAGACATCAGTGCTGGGCAGTGGCCCTGGGCCACTGTCTGTCCACAGATAAGTGATTCTCACGACAGTCCAGGAGCACACTAAGGGGAGTGGACTCAGTGTGGTGGGATGAAGCAGGAGATGTGGGCTCTGATCCCACCTGTACCACTAACTACCTGTGTGACCCCAAAGAAGTGACTTCACCACTCCAGCCCCAGCTTCCCCCACTGTGAAACGGAGATGAGCACACCTTCCATCCATCCATACATCTGACAAGTATTAAGAATTGCCTACTCGATTCACTCTCCAATCCTGCATGCTCTATTTTCTAAACGTCGGAAATTACTGTTTAATATTTTTCTTTTAGGCAGACTCAGACTTTTAAACTTATATTTACTTTAAAGGAAATATTACATAATTATCACAAACAGAAAAAACCAGGATCACGTGCAATAAAGAGAAGGCAACTACAAATAAATCCAATAAATGATATAAAACTCTATTATTAAACTTTAACTAGATATTGTTACTTGCTTAAGTCTCTAGCCTAAGAAAATTAACAAGAAATAGAGAAGTGTTAAAGACACACTAACACTAAAACTGACATTTTGAGAGAATCAAAGAGAAATGAAGACTCAGTCAAGATGTATTTTGAGTTCATACTTTGAGTGCCTCAATTGACTTAAAATATAACATTAATAGACAAAATACTCCTTAAAAATTTACAAAGACAAGGGCTGGCCCAGTGGCATAGCGGTTAAGTTCATGTACTCCACTTCAGCGGCCCGGGGTTCATGGGTTCAGATCCCAAGTGCAGACCTACAAACTGCTTGCCAACATACAAAGTAGGAGAAGACTGGCACAGATGTTAGCTCAGGGACAATCTTCCTCAAGCAAAAAGAGGAAGATTTGCAACAGATGTTAGTTAAGGGCCAATCTTTCTCACCAAAAAATAAAAAGACACTGCAGTATTCAACAAGATCCTTTTCTATGTGGATCAGAAACAAACAGAATGTGAAGTAAAAGTCATAAACTCGGCTTCTGGAAGCAGGCAGAAGTAGTTAGGTGTCTCATAATTGGGGGAGTAAAAGAATCCAGAATACACCATGATTGCAGGGGACTGGAGCTGGCCTCATAGCATAAAGCCAGGGCTGAAGCAAGCCTCCCTTCCAATGAAGACAGGCTGCAAAGACAGCAGCTCTGTCATGCAGATAAAACACAGGGACCCTCAATTCATATGGTGGCTAGAAATAGCAGAGAGAGGCTGATAATAACTAGGCCCAGCCTCGCACTGCCTCAGGGACGAGATCTACGAGATCCCCAAATATCACCTTAGGATGGGAGTTCCAAGCCACCAACAGAAGATCTGGTACTAATTTGGAGCCCTAGGAGCTCAGATGAAGGCAAAAGGAAAAAAAGTTAGATTAAGAAGGGTCAAAAGATTACAATCAATGTAAATATGATTACATTTATATGTGAGAACAAGAAAAACTAATCTATGGTGAGAAATCAGAGAGTGGTTACTCTGAGGTGGGATGATGTTGGGTAGGTGAGAGAATTGATTGGAAAGGAGCAGAGGGGAATTTTCTCCAGTGATGGAAATGTCCTGTATCTTGTTGAGCTGGTGGCTATACAGCATAAACAACTGTCAAAATTCACTGAACTGAACACTTAAGATCTGTGCATTTTATTGTATGTGAACTATACCTTAATAAAAAATGGGAGGATGCATGTAGCAAAAAGGGAAAAAACTCTCAACATAAGCCTGCAAACTAAAACCCCAGAATCCACGAGAAAAACCAATACTAAAGAAGACAGCCAATAAACTCAACAATCAAGGGACAGATTCACAAAATGGAAACAATACAGCAATACCAATAGTGCTCCAAAATAAACGTTTAAGATCCTCCAGGTCATACTGAAAGGGCTATGCACATAATAGAATAAAAAGTTGGCAGAAGTGGCACCCATAAGTAGAACAAATTATAAAATCTGAAAGTGAAAAGATATTGTCATTAATACAGAGAACATTCATTAGACATGATAAACTCAAGAATAAACAGTGTTGAAGAGTGAATTAGTGAATTGGAAGATATATTTGAGGAATGTACCCAGACACAGCACAGAGAAAGGAAAAAAAACATGAAAACAAGTTTGAGACAGAGGGCAGACTAAGAGGCTCCGACATATATCTAGCAAGAATTACTAAAGGATAACCTCAAGCAGATTTATGTTTACCTAGTGGGATTAAATAAACTAACACATATAAAGTACTGGGGTAAGCAGCTTCCAGGATGGCCCTCAATGATCCCCACCTCCTGGTGCCATGCCCTTGTGCAATCCCCTTGAGTGCAGGCTGGACCTAGTGACTCACTTCTAACAAAGAGAATACGGCCAAAGTGATAGGATGTCACTTCCAAAATTAAGTTCCAAAAAGACTGTGGTTTCTGTCTTGGCTGGCTCTCTTCTCTCTCTTACTCTCTTCCTTGCTCCTTCCTTGGGAAGCCAGAAGTTAGGTTGTTTTGGGGTAATTTGTTATGCAGCAATCAGTAACATAAGCACATAAAGTAGTGCTTGGTATACGGTAAACGTAATGTTAGCCAATACAATCATTCCCATTTCACAGATGGAGACTGAGGCTCTGTAGGGTTACCCAAAGTTAGCTGCAGCAAGAGGTACAGCCAGGACCAGAATCCAGGATTAGAAATTTCACTCCAAAGCCCCTTTCTGAGCTGCTATGGCACACTGCCAGAAATACCTGATGGCAGCCTGTGAGTGATCTTTTCCCTAGGGACACTGATGGTGACCGGCTGGTAGACCTTTACTAGGTCCTTCAGCTTGAGGTCCTGGGCTGTCAAGGAGTAGTTGTTGGCAATGGAGTCGCTGGGTCCACGGTGGTAGTGCTGCTCTTTGAAGGGTGCAGCCAGGGTCCATGATGTGCGTTGCATCAAGGGGGGATAAAAGCTGTGCGACATGACAGTCTACAAGGCAAGAAACGCAAAGTGAGACACAATAAGGTCCATCTCTTGGGGAGCCTGGGCTCTGTGGGGTCCAGACTCCACTCACACCAAGACTCATGGAGTCCCACATGCCTTACACTGTATTTCTACCTTCTGCACACTCAGTGCAAACACTTTTTGAATGGACACCAATTGTATTTCTCTGACCACCGTGACCATAATTTCTGATGTCAAGGATAATAACTGGCTTTCAATGTACAATAAGTTTGGGAATCAGGTAATTTACATCTATTGTCTTTATTCCTTATAGACATGGCTATAAGGTAGAAAGTTACCCTCACTTTACAAGTGAAGATGCATAAGTTCAGAGAGTTTAAATAACACAGCAGGTTAAGTGAGAAGACCAGATTCCAACTCACCTTGGAGCTACTGCATCGTTCTTTCTCCCATCCTGCTGAAATGACCAAAGTCACTAATCCCACTTGTCAAAGCTGATTGTTTGCTCCCCACTAGTACCAGCAGAAGAGCAGCTGCCAGGTGAACATACCTGATAGAGTTCAGATGGTTCCTCATTAGCAGAAGCAGGCAGAGGGGGCAGCTCTGGCCGCATCTGGGAGTGGCTCATGTGATGTATGGAGTCACTTTTGGTGATCTGTGGGCAATGGGAACAAAGCCAGTCTTCAGGAAGTAGGAAAGATTTCCAAGCCTCTAGGTTGATGAGGAATAAAGAGATCCCCAGGAAAGGTTTTAGGCACAGAGTTCTGCCCACAAAACATCCTTCTCATCCCCATCCATTGCGTAGGTGCCATTTTTTAATTATCAGTCTGGCTCTCCTCCAGCATCTCCTTCTTGGCTACCCTTCTATGAACAAATTCAGATGCTTTTTCCCCTGGGAAGAGCCTAAATTCTGAGGGCACCAAAAGCTACACTACCCTGGGCTGTGATTAAAGGAGTTGACTTTAAAAAGTCAACTCTTGCGTTTCATATACGCAAAGTTCCAAATAGAAATTTGCTCATGCAGAGGCACTGTCTTCTGTGTGTTTAACACACACATAAGCAACTCTCTGTGCTTCCTGTGAAAAGAAAAAAATACTTAAAAAAGAAAAAATATTGAGTCCACTATTCTCTTCAGTGAGTGTATACTTGGGAGTGAGCCTCAGGTAGGGGTGAACTTGTGGCTCCCAGGGCACTCTCAGTTCCTAAGAGCCTCTCTTGAGCAGAGCTGAAAATGACTGCAGCGTTGAATGATGCTGTGTGTGTTTCTGTCCTATGACACAGGCCCTATATGCAAGACAACTACTTCATCTGGGGATCTGATGGAGAAACTGCAATTTGTTCCAACACTGGAGGGAAACTGCTGGGCTGGACTTATTCAGAGGTTTGCTGTGCAGCACTTTAAAGACGGGTTAAGGGATTTTCAAGGGCAATTTTGGCTCTCTGTGGTTTTTCACCTTAGGCAATCACTTTGGACTTAACTCCTGCGTACGATGAGACATTATTGGATTGATTTGATTTATTCGGGTTGGCAAATTATGTCATGCAGGGTAATTGGTGAGGGGTAGCAGGGTAGGGGGTATATGGATCAGATGTTAGCCCTCCCCATTCCCCAACCAACCCCTCACTCATGACTCAACGTCCTAAAAGAATAATAACATCATCTGCCACTATTCCAAATTATGATGTGCCAGGCGCTTACAAGATTTTTATACCTATGTTCTAGCTGAAGAAACTAAGGCTCAGAGGGGATGGGTCCCCCATCCCAGTTAAGGAGAAGTGCTTTTAAATACACATCACTCTGCATCCCAACACATTGGAGACAGGAGGCATCACTTAATATGGTAAATCACATTAGGAAGGTTGATCTTAAAATTAAACAAAAACATGCAAACCCATAGACAAAGATGCATATGGAGCCTAGGATCTTTAAAAACATCAAATAGGTTCATCGATCTAATGGCCTAACTCAGTGGTTCTCAAACATTGTGGTACATCAGACTCATCAATGGAATTTTATTAAAAATAGGGATGCTTGGGGGGCTGGCCCCGTGGCAGAGTGGTTAAGTTCGCGCGCTCCGCTGCAGGTGGCCCAGTGTTTCGTTGGTTCGAATCCTGGGCGCGGACATGGCACTGCTCATCAGACCACGCTGAGGCAGCGTCCCACACGCCACAACTAGAAGAACCCACAACGAAGAATACACAACTATGTACCGGGGGGCTTTGGGGAGAAAAAGGAAAAAATAAAATCTTTAAAAAAAAAAAAAAATAGGGATGCTTGGGCTCCACCTTAATTCTGATGAGTTTGAGACACTGACCCTGTTGTTTTCAGCTTAGAGAACTTGCCTTGTTGATTTAATTCACTGTGTCTGTCACTCTGCTCTTGACAGAGCAGATGCTCAATTTTAAGGATCTAAGAATTGACCAATCATCTCCAAGAGCTCCTTCCTTCACTACTGAAATTAGTATCACATCTGTACTGATGACGTGAACAAAATGAAAAGCCCTAGCATCAACCTGAAAGGAAACTGGTCATCCAAAGGGGTACCATACCATCCAAGGTGGATGTTGGCAGCAGTACTTTCAGGGATATGAAGTCATTCATGATTTCCTTCAGGATCCCAGATGTACAACACATACTGATTGAGAAGTTAGGGCTGTCTGTATTTCATCTTTACGAGCAAGAAGGTTTTGTGGTCAATGGAAATCTTTCCCTTGGCCTAGCTTTTAAATCTGTTTCAAATAAAAGCTTCCTTAAAAGAGCAACAAGCAAACACCACAAATTTCAGACATCTTGAATAAGTTACAACAAGAGTGGGGACGAGTAGTTAAACCAAAAAACCCTGACCTTCTGCAGTTGGGGAGGATGCTAACAATATTCAGGAGGTGTCTTGGCATTCATGCTTCTGCTCATTGTGGGGTAAACCTGATTTCAGCCCTCACACCAACTGGGAAGCTACTCTTCCTACCAAAAAAGGCAGAATAAGAGCCCTGGGGGACACAACTGGCTCTTCTCCAATTTCAGTCCCTGTCATACAGTGGGCTGATCCCAGCCCCAGGCTCGGCAGAGCATGTGATACACGTCTGGCCAATCAGAATACTTTATCCTCCTAGACACACTGATTCAGGGATAGGCCTGTGACCTAAACTGGGCTGATCAGAGTCTTCCCTGACACTTTCGCTAGAACTACTGAGGAATCGGCACGCTCAACAGACATCTTTGCCTCATGGGAAAAAGTATTCCTTAGAATAAAGCCACACAGAAGACAGCAGAGCCACCAGAAGGAGAAAGACTCTCAATGATATCAACTGGATGCCAGGATCCAACTTGGATTTCTCGGTTATTATGTGAGCCCACAAATTCCCTTTTTGATTTAAGCCGGAATGAATTACTGAGACATGGTCATCCAAGGGACACACACAGAGGTAGATGAGTCATCACTGAAAGAGATAAGCCGTTCTTGAGACAATAAAGAAAGCAAAACAACATTTTGCAAGAAAGCAAACCAGCATTAAGCATTTTGCAGAACACAATGGAGAGAAACAGAACCTCTGAAGAACAAATTAAACTTCAAGCTAGTTCATAGGCACAGATTAAGATTTATACACACAGAACCATAAATACCCTGATAGCAGAAAACATCTCAGTCCACGGGACAGGAACACGTGGGACACACACAAGATCATCAGATCTAGAAATCAATTCTAGAACAGAACAGAGTTTTCTTGACCATATCTGGCTAAGAATTCTCTGTGGTGCCTTCAAGGAGAAAGAGAGGGAGACGTTTGTAAAACCTACCTGGCTATGCAAAACAGTTTGTTAAAAATATTAATGCTCAAGTGTTGTCTCTGGTAAATGGCAGAGAGTTTTCATTTCAGGCGGTGGACTCAGTCACTATCAACAAATCCACTTTAATTTCATAAGTTCCCATTTAAATGCTCCTCTGGGCACTTCAATGTATGGCAACCTAGTGGATCTTGGCTTTTACACCAAGATTCTGGCACCTACACTGGGTAAAACCATTACTTTCAGGTGACTTATTTCTGACTACATGTGATGTTTGTACGTGCTTCATGGAAGCAGTTTACAAATGCTTGCCTGAGGACCTGCTACATCAGAATCACTCGAGTCTTAGTTAAAAATACAGATTCCAAGGCCTCACTGCAAATCTTCTGGATTAGAATCTTTGGGAATGAGGGCAAGTCTCTATGTTTTCAAGATGTTCCCCAGGATACTCTGATGTGCACCCAGTGTTGGGAACTGTTACACAGAACACATGGTCTAATGTTCTTAGAAGGGAAGGGAAAGGAACAACAGGTGTCTATTCCTGAAATTTTCATAGTGAAACTTGAAGACGTCCTCAAGCCTAATTCAGCAAAAAAGCATATTTCAAAGGACACAAAAACATGTGATTAACACACCTGCTCAGTCCAGGGGATCTAACATGGCAACTGGTCTATGATTGAAAAATCCCCTTCACACCCACTGCCAAATTCCCTACATGTTGAAAACACAGGTAAGAAAAAAGAAATACACCTTAAAATTCACACCTACCTTCTGAGATGAACAATCCATGTCACTCATGTTGTCCACTCTAACTGGACCTATTAAAAAATGAATAAAGAGCTCTGAGTTTCTTCCTCTCCTACCAGTGGCTGTGAAATTCACACTTCCTTATAGCACAATGGGGATGACACAAAAATGGAACTTTCCAGATATTCTGAAAGCCCTGTTCACAAAGCTGCCTCTCTGAGGTCACAGAATTCAGCCCCCTGAGGGGTTCCCTGGTAGAAGAGGAGAGAAAGGGAGGGTAGAGAATGAAGAGGCAGCATGGAGGTTCTGTTGGGCTTTCTGCTGTGGTTCCTACTCCTCCTGTGACAGCCACTCTTCCCTTCCATTGAGCGGCTCCTCTTTTGAAACCTTCCCAGGAACATAATGAGTTTGCTGTGGAGAAAAAATTGAAGCAGAGTTACATATTAATACAGAGAAGAGGGAGGAAGCATCCCACCAAACAATACCCCTGGCAGCATGAACTCTTCTCTCTCCTCCTCTCGGGGCTGTTTTAACATTAGAGGTGCTTGTACCCAGGCCCTGGGGCCGGTCACTAGGCTTCAGCGTCTGTTGCTAAGGAAGGAGGGACCTCTGCTGTGCCCACATACAAGACTGGGCTTGACTTTGCTCTGTGTCCTGGTCTCTCTCTTTGTTGGAGGCCTGGCTGGGCAGCAGGAAGTGTTGATGACAGAAGGGAAGACGGGAAAGTATTTAACAATGATCCAGAAATGTAGACGTGAGTGGCAATAAGACACTGTGCCTTTGGAGAGGCCTAAATGCACTTAACATGGTGGTGAAATTCTTGGACTCTAGAGCTAGAGAGAGTTCTGGGTTCAGATCCTGCCCTTCTCATTAAGCAGCTATGTGGCTTGAGCAAGTTGCTTAATCTCTCCAGATGTCCTTCTTTTACGTAAAATGGCAACAATGTGAGTACCTACCTCATAGGATAGGTGTGAAGGTTTAATGGGATAATGCCTGTAAAGCAATTTGCACATACTAGAAGGATGACCAACTCGTCCCACTTTCCTGGGACTTTCTAGGTTTTCCCCCTCTAAGTCCTGCACCCTGGGAACCCCTTCAGTCCTGGGGAAACTGGGACAGTGTGGTCACCCGACATAGTAGGCCCTCTATATATGTGCCTATAAATGTGGCTAACATGCTCCTTATTATAAACACAGAAACATGCACACACATACTCACACACAAGTATTCTCATACACGCAAGTGACAACACTAGCTGCTGTCCAAACATCTAAAGCACGTTACACGGTCGATTTCAAAGTTCTCCCTTAATTTCTGAAATCAAGTTAGACATTGAGTTCTTTTTGGAAGCCATGCTTCCCTATGTGGTTTTTTCATTCAATTTTCCCCCACATTCTATGATGTTCCCATTTAATGAGTGAAGAAACCCAAACTGAGAGAGATACACACATAAATTTCCCAAGTTGACACTACTCATAAGTAGCATGGACACAATTTGAACCCTGTCCTTATGACTCCAGAGTCCAGTGCTCTTTCCATCAAGCACCCATCCAGAACACAAACATTCTCAGATCCTACAATGAGCACCGCATAGCACCAAATACTTCCATTTCTCCTTTTTCTTGCTTCTTCCTAAAGCTGGGCTCTCTATACTTTCAAAATAACCTTGAGGTTTCTCGTTCCTTATATTTATATTCTCTACCATAAGGTATATACACTCTTTCAAACAGTGTTTGGAATAAATGAGCCAGAGGCAGGGTTTGAGATTTTGGTTTAGACAGAAATGGGGTTATTACCAGGCATCCTATAACAGGGCAGGAAATCCGACATCCCACCAAAAAACAGGTCCTGTAATCTAACGAAGTAAAGAACTAGAAAGGGCCCAGTATGGTGCTCACAAACCCCACAACCCCGTGGGTGAGTAGGAAACACACCTCCACCTGAAATTTAGTGTGCTTTGTCTACCTGTGTCAAAAATATCAACACAATAATAACAGTTTTCATTTATTGAGCTACACTAGCTGCTGGCACTGTGCTAAGTACTTAAGAAGCATCATCTCTCCAAATCTTCTCAACAACCCAAAAGACAAATACAATTATTATCCTAAATTTTATGGCTGAGGAAACTGAGAAACAGGGAGGTTAAGTAGCCCACCCACAGTCACTCAGCTAGGTCAGTGGCAAAGTTGGGACTTGAACCTGATTATGGAATCTGCTCCATGGCTGTAACCAAAGGCCTGTACATATAGTCTGAAGAAAGACAGAAAATAAATAAAATATCCACCAAAGAGAATGAAAATGCCATCGCCCCCAGGCTGCCTCACCTGCACCAGAATTGTCTGTCTGACTTAATCTTCTGTTCAATAATTCCCAAGCAAGGATGCAGCCCTCAAGTACATAAGGCTGCCAGCTAAAACACAGGATGCCCAGTTAAATTCAAATTTCAGGTAAACAACAAAGAATTCTGAGTCTAAGTATGTCCCATTCAATATTTGGTACATAATTATACTAAAAAGTTATCTGTTGCTCACCTGACATTCAAATAGAACTGAGTGTCCTGTATTTTTATTTGCTATATCTGATAATATGGGGAGAAGAGGTCAGCTATGTTCTCGCTTGTCCCCATCTCTGTGGTATTAACAGCTTAGAATCTCAATCTGTTGCTGGAAATTTTCACACATTTCTTATTCAGAGCCCAGTGCTCCTGACAGATCTTTTCCGAGGCCTGAAATAGTTGCTTAGCCAGAGTAAGTAACTGGGGAAAAGTGCAGAAGAGGCTGCACAGGGATTTATTATATTGACCCATCAAATGGTCAACAAGAACCAAGTCCTTATGCTATGGAGAGATGCTAAGATCCCGACCAACGGGGAATACATGATATGGTGGAGAGGCAGCCAACCCACAGGGAAAAGCAAAACCTGGCTGGCCCTACAAAGATGCCAGAGATGGCAGGAATTAGAGGATTCAGAGACGCGCCCCTAGATGGCGCCCTTGAACAAAAATCCCAGTGGGCTCCAAGTCAGCTTTCCAAAGCAACACCCGCCGGGGAAGGATGGTTGCAATGTTTTAGCCTAAGGAAAAAAACCAACCTTTTCCTGGTGGGGCACCCATCATAACTGCAGCGCAACAAAGTGCATGAAACCAGGCAGGACTGACTGAAACTGAAGAATTTTGCGACACTTTCCTGTTCATGTCCTCCATCTCCACCATAAGCTCCCCCTTTCTTGGCTGTTGTGGAGTTATAGCAGACTCCCTTAGCTTATTATTATTATTATCCCCAAGCCTATTTCTCTATCCACCAGCCTGATTATTTCTAGAAATATTAGTTGGCAGAAGTAATACATCACTGGGGGGTGAGCAAAATGGGTGAAGGGAGTCAAAAGGTACAAACTTCTCACTATAAAATAAATATCATGAGGATGTCATGCACAGCATGGTGATTATAGTTAATTATACTGTGTTGCATATTTGAAAGTTGCTAACAGAACAAATGTTAAAAGTTCTCATCTCAAGAAAAATAATTCTGTAACTATATGGTGGTGGTGAATGTTACAACTAGACTGTGGTGATCATTTCGCAATATATACAAATATCGAATCATTACGTTGTACACCTGAAACTAGTATAATGTATGTCAATTATATCTAAATTTAAAAAAGGGAAAATAAACCAAGTAGCCTTGACAAGACACACACACACACAATAAAGAAGTAATATATCAAGTATTTTTGTGCCCCTCCTACCTGCCAAATATGTGCTAAGTTCTTCACAGCCATTATTGCACCAGTCCTTGCTACAACCCTGTGATTGCTTCTCTCTTTCCTAAAGAATGTTCTATGGCAGTGGTTCTCAATCGGGGACATTTGTTTGGAGACATTTTTAGTTGTCACAACTAGGGGGAAGGGGAGTACTGAGTACTACTGGCATCTAGTGGGGAGAGACCAGGGATGCTGCTAAACATCCTACAGTGCACAGGACAGCCACACAACACAGAATTTTCCCGCCCAAATGTCAAGCACCGCCCTTGAGAAACTCTGCTCTATGGGCTGGATTTGGGCCGGGAAACATGTGTTCGGGCACTGAATGAGAACTGAGGGACTCAGGTTTGGCCTTTTTCATCTAGAAAACGGAAATACTAATCTAATCCATCTTTAAGGAACTCACTGGCTCGTGACACTTGCATTTTCAAACCTTCCAGCGAAGGGCGTACCTCGTCGCTTGTGAGTCCTGAGCTCCAGAGATGCTTCCAGAAGAGCCGGTTCAGGGTATTTAGGCAGGGGAAGCCCTAAGACCCTGCGAAAACCCCTTCTCAGCTGCCAGTCCACCTGTCTTAGAGATGTCCCGAGCAGTCTCATTTCAAGCCAAGAGTGTAGGAAGGACCACTCTCTCTAAGCCTCAGTTTCCTCATGGGTTCCTCCTTTGGGGCTTCTCTGGGCGGCTCCAAAACGCTGCGGGAGAGCGCGCTTCGCAGATGGCCGGCGCCGCGGCTGTGTCCGCCGTGGGCGGATCCTTCCTGCCGCGGGGGCGGGGAGAGCCCCGCCCAGCGGCGCCGAGGGGCGGAGGAGGGCGGGGCGGGGAAGAGGAAGCAGGCCCTGACTCCCGCCCCACCCCGCCCCGCCCCGCCCGGCTGCGAGTGTCTTCCTCTGCCTCGTATTCCTCCCTGCGCTCCCCTGCAGGTCAGGGGCTGCGCGGCCGCCAGCACCAGGTGAGAGTACAGGGTGCCCTTGGCCCTCTAGAGCCCCTCCCGGGCCGGGCAAATGGAGGGGCGCGGGGACGCCGGGTTGAGGGCAGTCGGCTCGGTAGTAAGGGAAGCCTCATCCCTTTGAGGCCCTGGGACGGGCTGGGACGCGCGCGCACAGACACACAGCTGCCGCTAGATTGGATAAAAGGGTTGCCAGCCCTATGTCACCCTCGAGACCCTGTCTCTTCTGAGGAAACCTGTTTGAGGTGTCTCCAAACCGTCTCCTCGGAGTTATTGAAAATGGGTGCCCTCCTCCCCACCAGGTCTCTCCTCTCTACCGAGGACCCCCTCCCGCGTCACTGCAGAGAGGGGAGCTCCAAGCACCAAAGGTGGATTCTTCTCCCCAAATTAACGCCAGGGTCTTCGACTCCCCCCTGAGCTCCCATTTCTCGGTCTAGGTGCCCTTTCGGGCGCGTAGCCCCCTCTCCACCTGCGTCATCCCCCTTCCCCCTCTTCCCTTGGATCCCAAGAAACTGGGCGCCCCCCCGCCTCGCGTTTTGGAAGGCTGAGTGACTGCAGCCACGTGGGGAGGGGGCGGCCTGGGTAGGCCCGAGGCGCCCCGCAGTTCCCTTCCGGCGACAGGAGATGCAACCCCTCCTGCTCCCAGCTGGAACGTTCGGGGTAGCCGTTTGCCCCCCGAGAGCGGCGGGGGTGGAAGAGCCGAGGGTGTTTTGGGGTCCGGTTGGCGGGTGATCTCTCAATTCAGCGCGGAAGGCGGGGGCGGGGCAGGGAGGCCTGGTGTGCTGCGCCGGGTTAAGGGGTTGCGACCTTCTCTCCTCTGGAGACTTCTCAGTGCCTGGGAACCACCCCAGGAGTGGGTAACTAGGGAGGGTCTGAGGATTGGTGGCCAGGTGGATGCATTTGA